>NC_080064.1:148454675-148558782 GCF_949987535.1 Balaenoptera acutorostrata
GGGAATTAAGATCCTGCAAGCCGCGCGGAACGGCCAAAAACAAAAAAAAAAAAACCAATAAAACCAAAATTTTCAATTCTGCTTCCCTTTCACAATTAGCAGCTATATCTCCTTAGACTTAGAATGAGGATATAATAACTTATAGGGCAGAGTTTGCCTGTTTGCTGATTGTATCTTGACTTCACCATGACTCTTACACATATTAAACAGAACCATAAGAAACAGCCATTGTTGTAGGTTAAAAGTGGTCAAATAATAGCAATTTCAGGGACTTCTCTGGCAGTCCAGTGGTTAAGACTTTGCACTCCCAATGCAGGGGTACGGGCTCGATCCCTGGTCAGGGAACTAAGATCCCGCATGCAGCATGGCCAAAAAAAATTAAATTAAAAAATAGCAATTTCATATGGTTAAACCTAAATATTAAATTAATTTTTATTTAGTGATATTATTCTGATCGCTTATTAAATTCCTCAGATGTTCTGTCTCTTTCCTTTAACCATTTATTCCCCAGGTAAAGGCTTGGGTTTTTTGGATCATCTATTGTTGAGGCTACTATGTACAGATAAGAGGAGATTTATTCCTTAGTTTCTTCCTTCTTGGACAGAGTCTGGATGATCTTTTCATTCTTGGCCTGTAGCTGCTCCTCATAGCACAGGTAGCCTCAGCATGGTCATCCAACAGTCTCTTGTGGACCCTGCCTGTGTTTAGCCTGGGCATGTGTTTCATGAGAATCTTAATTTTGAACATTCATTCATCTCCAGGTATGTGCCATGTTACATATAGCCATTAGTCTCTTTGCATTTAATCTATCTTCTGAGAAGTCCTTGCAGAAATCTTATCTTTCTCACCTATGTCATCATGAGGATTTGAATATTGGCCACAAATATTTTGCTTATATGTGTCCACGTGTCTGCCCTACAGTGCGCCAAAGTGCTATTCCGGAATTCTTCTAAGAGTAGATAGTCACAAGCTTCCAGATGATCAGCTCATTTTTAATCAGGTTCAAGATTTGCTGATAGGAATTGGTATTGATGAACGTTATTATTTTCTTTGGGGGTCTAACCATATCTTTTTCTTGCCACAGCAGAGGACTCCCTGGGGGTGAGCCCCTTCTAAAGCTTGAGCACCTAACCTCTGGGACCTACATTTTCATGTCTCACACCTGCCATCCCTATCATTCCCATAGGCCCAATCACAGGCAGCCCTTCCCCAGCTGGTTTTAACAGCCTTATAAAGTGCTTTAGTGAATGCAGAGAAAGAAGGAAAACTGTTTTCCTGAAAAATAGCATCTCTCAGGGTGTGATCTCATCCCTGAAATTGCCATTATTTGACCACTTTTAATTTTATGTGTCAACTTGGCTGGACCACAATGCCCAGATATGTAGTCATACATTATTCTGGATGTTTATGTGGGAATGTTTTTGGATGACATTAACATTTAAATTGGTGAACTTTGGGTAGAGCAGATTGTTCTCCATAATGTGGGTGGGCCTCAGCCAATCAGTTGAAGGCCTGAATAGAACAAGAGAATGACATCCTCTGAGCAAGAAGAAATTCTGTAGCAGGCAGCCTTTGCAGTTGAACTGCAACACATTGGATTTTTCCTGAGTCTTTAGCCTGATGGCCTTCGAACTTGAACTTCAGCATTGTCTCTTCTCTGGGTCTCCAACATGCTGGCCCACTCTGCAGATTTTGGATTTGCCAGCCTCCATAATTGTGTGATCCTTAGAATAATCACCAATTCCTTAAAATAAGTCTCCTTCTACATATAAGCACATCCTATTGGTTCTTTTCTCTGGAGAACTCTAATACACAAGGGATAGAAGCTAATGTTTATTTAGTGTAGGGTGTGTGTCAGGCCTTCTCTAGATATTAACTCAGAATCCTCAGATAACTCTAGGAGGTAACAGAGATTCAAAGAAATTAAGGAACTTGCCCCCAAATATCTAGTAAATGACAGACCCTCGTTTGAATTAGGGTTTTTATCATTCCAAAGTGCCTTCAACTAATGACCCTGCAAGAAAAAAAAATGAATTTCATAAGTGAATACTTCCTGAGTTCCTACAGTATCCTAAAAAGATAACATAGCCATAAACCTTTGTTTTATTAAGGACCATGTTAGGGACTTCCCTGGCTGTCCAGTGGTTAGGACTCCATGCTTCCATGGCAGGGGGCACAAGTTTGATCCCTGGTTGGGGAACTAAGATCCCGCAAGCTGCATGGCATGGCCAAAAAAAAAAGTACTATATTATTCTCTCCTTTTCTCACTTCCCTATTAGATGACTATCTTTTTTGGTGGTGTTGTTGACTGGCATCAATTCTTCTCCCTGGTAGAACCTGATTTCTTTGAGGATTTACCTCTCTCCCACTGTGTATAATCGTGTTGGGAGGGAATTTCAAGCCTATGCCTCTAACAATGAAACTTTGAAAGGCCAGACCATTCCTCTCCCACTCCCTAGAACTGCTAGTGGGTGAGATTATGATCTAAGACCTTCTAATTGGAAGATTTTGAAGTCTGAGCGAGTGGTGCAAGGTCAGGAAGAACAGCCAGAGATCTTTTATGGCAGCAACAGCTATTCCAGCATTATGGTAGTTATTTCCTCCTGATTCTTCATTTTTTGTTTTCTGTAGCTGCCCCAGTTTCTTTCCCTTGCCAAGTTTGGTCCTCTAACTTCCTGTCTTCTCTTTAAGACCCTAATATCCTTCCCATAAACTCCTCTTTTGAAAGTGAGACAGAGTCAGTGTCTGCTACTTTCAACCAAGGAACATAAGTGATGATGAATCTCAAGAAACAGATCCTCAGGGAAGGGGAGATATCAAGTACTGTGCCCTTTGATGAAGCAGCTAAGCAAGTTATCTGGAAAAACAAATTTCTCAATAAACAATACTGTGTGGGGGCTTAGAATAGTTTCTATCATGGAACAATATAAAGACTGTGAGGAATTCAAGGATGGCAGGGTAGGGAGGCTCCTGATGGCATTGGATGCATGGTAACAAAGGAATTATAGACTCAAAATATTAAAGTATCAGTTTTTTAAAAAATGGATATAAATTCTGGGACTTTATATGAATATATTGAAAGAATCTCCTATATCTTGTACATATTGGATTGAGATAGCCAAGAAACAAACTCAGTGTTTAACCACTGGTTGGATTCAGAGTTGTATCAGTCAGGATAGGCTACCTGGGTTATGCTTTGGTAACAAAACAACCCTATAATCTCAGTGATTTAAAGCAATAAGGGTGTGTTTCTCATTCATACTACATATTCATTGCAGGTTGGTTGGCAGTTCTGCTCTGCATAACCTTCACTCCACGACTCAGGCTGATATAGCCTCTGCTATCTGGACCATTGCTGGTTATTGTGGCAGAAGGAAAAAAAGAAAGTGTGATGAATTGCGAGCTAGCTCTTAAAGCTTCTGAAGGGAAATGAAAAACATCTCTTCTCATATATATTTGGCCAAAGCAAGTCATATGGCCTTTCATAACTTCAAAGGGACAAGGAGGTACAGTTTTGCCCAGTATGAGAACTGGAAATAATTGGTGGACAGCACTAATAATCACTATCAAAACTTTGCTAGATTTCTTACACAAAAGTTCAGACATCCATTAGGAAATGTGAACTAGAGGCATCAGAGTAATTCGAACCTCCAAGCCCCTGTAAATCCCCCCTGAAGTTTTCTTGACAGAAGAGCAACTCTTCCCTGTTGTCTGAAAAGCTATTGCCTTTCATGCGTGTAGATACCTGTATACCTTCATCTGAGGGAATTCACATTGAGAAAGTAGTCAGCAATCTTCCTCATGCCCCATATCTTTTCATCCATAGACCATTAATCAGAACTATACCCTGGCATGCCTCAGATCAATCTAAAATCAATCTTGGAAAATTAAAATTTTACATAACAAAAGACTAGCAGGCAGGAACATGCCAGTGTATATTAACCCTAAAGTGGGAAGTATATGTGGGAAATGATTTTGTGGATACTTGACTAAGCAGAGTACAACATGATTTTAGTTTTACTGAATTTGTCAATGTGGTTCATGTAGCAGAGATTCTATATGAACTAGACTAGCTGGGTTGAGAAAACTAACAGTTTTTTTTTTAATTGGTTAACACATGTACACAAACACACACTTAAAAATGCATTCAGTAGTTAATGAAAGTTGGATACTAGAATTTTAGAAATATCTTATTTTAGAAATTATAAAAATAGACAAATCTAGGGGGTCTTAGATGATAGTCTCTTCAACAAACACCTGAAATATGTATTGAAGGAATCACCAGTATCTTTAAAAGCATTAGTTTTTAAACGTCTACTTAAAATAGCTGTTCTCTCTAGGCCAGAAATGCTGGTATGAAATACTGCATTGGAAATGAGCAGCAGCATGGGGGTGGCCGAGATGAGGCAAGACCATAATAGGCAGACTATCTGCAAGAGCTATCTGGCTATGCCTCCTTGTTTATGAATGAGTTCCTTAGAAAAAAAATTGGGAGTGGAACAACCACATAATATAAAACCAAATAAAAACTCCAAGTCAAGTAAACAGAGATCTGACTTAAGCCATGAAAAGAAGAATTCAAGATCAAATCCTTTAGCCAGTTCCTTAACCTAATTGTTTACACTATCAGATCCCCTTGAATGAAGGGAAGACCAGACAACCTTGATGTCAGATCCTGTGGTAACACTAAAAGTGCATTTGGGAGATATCAAGATAGCCCCACCAAAGGGAGAAACAACTTGCTGTGCTTTTTGGCCCTGTACCATTAAGAAAGAGACCCAATACTTGGCATACCTTGGCCCAATACCCACTTAGTGTATCCTGATTTAGCCATTTACCAGGTAACCCGAAAAGCTGCCAACTTTGATTGAGGCCCACAGCAGGAGAAAATGCCCTAGGAAAAAAGTGTAAAAAGCTACTGAACTATTACTAATGCTCATGGCTGGAACAGAGCTGTGAGTGAAAGGAAGGAATGAATGGGTTATAAACAGTGTGAGACAGTATAAGCAATTACATGTGCATATAATTCTTCTGGGAACATTGGCAGAAGCCTCCCTATATTGGAAGCCCATGTTCTCTAATTTGGGAATTCATAGTGACTTTAATTCCTGAAATTTCCCTGATGAATGGAGAATTAGAACCATTTGTCTATTCTACAAAATAGAAATATCCATTAAAAGCACAGGCTGACACATATCACAGGGAGATCAGCTCGGTGCTTTGTGACCACCTAGAGGGGTGGGATAGGGAGGGTGGGAGGGAGATGTGAGAGGGAGGAGATATGGGGATATATGTATACGTATAGCTGATTCACTTTGTTATACAGCAGAAGCTAACACACCATTGTAAAGCAATTATACTCCAATAAAGACGTTAAAAAAAAAAAAAAGCACAGGCTGAATATCCTGGTTTGAACTCTTTGGTAGACCCACAGTTGCATGGAACTTTCACAAAGAAATTGAGGACACAGAATTGTTTTAGCTTGGCATCTAGTCTGTTTTCAGCTACAAAATTTTATTACTAAAATGTGAAGTTTCAGGAAGAGAAATTCCTATGTCTTGGGGGTTATAGTCTAAACATCAGGTTAGATCACCAATGTGGGTGCATATAAATGCCTTTAGCTTAATGTTTCACTATTCTTGACTGTCCATTTTAGTTATTGTTTTAGGTATATTTGAGACTTTACTGAGCTTATTTGTATTTTTCTGATGTATCATTATTAATTCAGGGTTTTTAAAAATATTGTTTATTGAGTCATAGAATATAGCTTTGGCTCATTAGGCATCTACTTTTATACCTATTTTTTATCTTAATGCTTTTTTTTTTTCATGTAATGTCTGAAACATTTATATTAACATATTTCCATACATATTTCCATACAAATACAAATATAAGATTTTTAGAAATTTCATGTAATGTCTGAAACATTTATATTAACATATTTCCATACAAATAACCCAATGAAAGTTTAGTATTAGTTGTTTTGTTTGTTTTTTTATACTGCAGGTTCTTATTAGGCATCAGTTTTATACACATCAGTGTATACATGTCAATCCCAATCGCCCAATTCAGCACACCACCATCCCCACCTCATCGCAGTTTTCCCCCCTTGGTGTCCATATGTCCATTCTCTACATCTGTGTCTCAACTTCTGCCCTGCAAACTGGCTCATCTGTACCATTTTTCTAGGTTCCACATACATGCATTAATATACGATATTTGTTTTTCTCTTTCTGACTTACTTCACTCTGTATGACAGTCTCTAGATCCATCCACTTCTCAACAAATGACTCAATTTCGTTCCTTTTTATGGCTGAGTAATATTCCATTGTATATATGTACCACAACTTCTTTATCCATTCGTCTGTTGATGGGCATTTAGGTTGCTTCCATGACCTGGCTATTGTAAATAGTGCTGCAATGAACATTCGGGTGCACGTGTCTTTTTGAATTACGGTTTTCTCTGGGTATATGCCCAGTAGTGGGATTGCTGGGTCATATGGTAATTCTATTTTTAGTTTTTTAAGGAACCTCCATATTGTTCTCCATAGTGGCTGTATCAATTTACATTCCCACCAACAGTGCAAGAGGGTTCCCTTTTCTCCACACCCTCTCCAGCATTTGTTGTTTGTAGATTTTCTGATGATGCCCATTCTAACAGGAGTGAGGTGATACCTCATTGTAGTTTTGATTTGCATTTCTCTAATAATTAGTGATGTTGAGCATCTTTTCATGTGCTTCGTGGCCGTCTATATGTCTTCTTTGGAGAAATGTCTATTTAGGTCTTCTGCCCATTTTTGGATTGGGGTGTTTGTTTCTTTGATATTGAGCTGAATGAGCTGTTTATATATTTTGGAGATTAATCCTTTGTCCGTTGATTCATTTGCAAATATTTTCTCCCATTCTGAGGGTTGTCTTTTCGTCTTGTTTATGGTTTCCTTTGCTGTGCAAAAGCTTTGAAGTTTCATTAGGTCCCACTTGTTTATTTTTGTTTTTATTTCCATTACTCTAGGAGGTGGATCGAAAAAGATCTTGCTGTGATTTATGTCAAAGAGTGTTCTTCCTATGTTTTCCTCTAAGAGTTTTATAGTGGCCAGTCTTATATTTAGGTCTCTAATCCATTTTGAGTTTATTTTTGTGTATGGTGTTAGGGAGTGTTCTAATTTCATTCTTTTACATGTGGCTGTCCAGTTTTCCCAGAACCACTTATTGAAGAGACTGTCTTTTCTCCATTGTATATCTTTGCCTCCTTTGTCATAGATTAGTTGACCATAGGTGCGTGGGTTAATCTCTGGGCTTTCTATCTTGTTCCATTGATCTATGTTTCTGTTTTTGTGCCAGTACCATATTGTCTTGATTACTGTAGCTTTGTAGTATAGTCTGAAGTCAGGGAGTCTGATTCCTCCAGCTCCATTTTTTTGCCTCAAGACTGCTTTGGCTATTCGGGGTCTTTTGTGTCTCCATACAAATTTTAAGATGATTTGTTCTAGCTCCATAAAAAATGCCATTGGTAATTTGATAGGGATTGCATTGAATCTGTAGATTGCTTTGGGTAGTATACTCATTTTCACAATGTTGATTCTTCCAATCCAAGAACATGGTATATCTCTCCATCTGTTGGTATCATCTTTAATTTCTTTCATCAGTGTCTTATAGTTTTCTGCATACAGGTCTTTTGTCTCCCTAGGTAGGTTTATTCCTAGGTATTTTATTCTTTTTGTTGCAATGGTAAATGGGAGTGTTTCCATAATTTCTCTTTCAGATTTTTCATCATTAGTGTATAGGAATGCAAGAGATTTCTGTGCATTAATTTTGTAACCTGCAACTTTACCATATTCATTAATTAGCTCTAGCAGTTTTCTGGTGGCAGTTTTAGGATTCTCTATGTATAGTATCATGTCATCTGCAAACAGTGACAGTTTTACTTCTTCTTTTCCAATTTGTATTCCTTTTATTTCTTTTTCTTCTCTGATTGCCGTGGCTAGGACTTCCAGAACTATGTTGAATAATAGTGGTGAGAGTGGACATCCTTGTCTCGTTCCTGATCTTAGAGGAAATGCTTTCAGTTTTTCACCATTGAGAATGATGTTTGCTGTGGGTTTGTCATATATGGCCTTTATTATGTTGAGGTAGGTTCCCTCTATGCCCACTTTCTGGAGAGTTTTTATCATAAATGGGTGTTGAATTTTGTCAAAAGCTTTTTCTGCATCTATTGAGATGATCATATGGTTTTTATTCTTCAATTTGTTAATATGGTGTATCACATTGATTGATTTGCGTATATTGAAGAATCCTTGCATCCCTGGGATAAATCCCACTTGATCGTGGTGTATGATCCTTTTAATGTGTTGTTGGATTCTGTTTGCTAGTATTTTGTTGAGGATTTTTGCATCTATATTCATCAGTGATATTGGTCTGTAATTTTCTTTTTTTGTAGTGTCTTTGTCTGGTTTTGGTATCAGGGTGATGGTGGCCTCATAGAATGAGTTTGGGAGAGTTCCTTCCTCTGCAATTTTTTGGAAGAGTTTGAGAAGGATGGGTGTTAGCTCTTCTCTAAATGTTTGATAGAATTCACCTGTGAAGCCATCTGGTCCTGGACTTTTGTTTCTTGGAAGATTTTTAATCACAGTTTCAATTTCATTACTTGTGATTGGTCTGTTGATATTTTCTGTTTCTTCCTGATTCAGTCTTGGAAGGTTATACCTTTCTAAGAATTTGTCCATTTCTTCCAGGTTGTCCATTTTATTGGCATAAAGTTGCTTGTAGTAGTCTCTTAGGATGTTTTGTATTTCTGCGGTGTCTGTTGTAACTTCTCCTTTTTCATTTCTGATTTTATTGATTTGAGTCCTCTCCCTCTTTTTCTTGATGAGTCTGGCTAATGGCTTCTCAATTTTGTTTATCTTCTCAAAGAACCAACTTTTAGTTTTATTGATCTTTGCTATTGTTTTCTTTGTTTCTATTTCATTTATTTCTGCTCTGATCTTTATGATTTCTTTCCTTCTGCTAACTTTGGGTTTTGTTTGTTCTTCTTTCTCTAGTTTCTTTAGGTGTAATGTTAGATTGTTTACTTGAGATTTTTCTTGTTTCTTTAGGTAGGCTTGTATAGCTATAAACTTCCCTCTTAGAACTGCTTTTGCTGCATCCCATAGGTTTTGGGTCGTCGTGTTTTCATTGTCATTTGTCTCTAGGTATTTTTTTATTTCCTGTTTGATTTCTTCAGTGATCTCTTGGTTATTTAGTAACGTATTGTTTAGCCTCCATGTGTTTGTCTTTTTTACGTTTTTTTCCCTGTAATTCATTTCTAATCTCATAGCGTTGTGGTCAGAAAAGATGCTTGATATGATTTCAATTTTCTTAAATTTACTGAGGCTTGATTTGTGACCCAAGATGTGATCTATCCTGGAGAATGTTCCGTGTGCACTTGAGAAGAACGTGTAATCTGCCGTTTTTGGATGGAATGTCCTATATATATCAATTAAATCTATCTGGTCTATTGTGTCATTTAAATCTTCTGTTTCCCTATTTATTTTCATTTTGGATGATCTGTCCATTGGTGTAAGTGAGGTGTTAAAGTCCCCCACTATTATTGTGTTACTGTCGATTTCCTCTTTTATTGCTGTTAGCAGTTGCCTTATGTATTGAGGTGCTCCTATGTTGGGTGCATATATATTTATAATTGTTATATCTTCTTCTTGGATTGATCCCTGGATCATTATGTAGTGTCCTTCCTTGTCTCTTGTAACAGTCTTTATTTTAAAGTCTATTTTATCTGATATGAGTATTGCTACTCCAGCTTTTTACTGATTTCCATTTGCATGGAATATCTTTTTCCATCCCCTCACTTTCAGTCTGTATGTGTCCCTAGGTCTGAAGTGGGTCTCTTGTAGACAGCATATATATGGGTCTTGTTTTTGTATCCATTCAGCCAGTCTATGTCTTTTGGTTGGGGCATTTAATCCATTCACGTTTAAGGTAATTATCGATATGTATGTTCCTATGACCATTTTCTTAATTGTTTTGGGTTTGTTTTTGTAGGTCCTTTTCTTCTCTTGTGTTTCCCACTTAGAGAAGTTCCTTTAGCATTTGTTGTAGAGCTGGTTTGGTGGTGCTGAATTCTCTTAGCTTTTGCTTGTCTGTAAAGCTTTTGATTTCTCCATCAAATCTAAATGAGATCCTTGCTGGGTAGAGTAATCTTGGTTGTAGGTTCTTCCCTTTCATCACTTTAAGTATATCATGCCACTCCCTTCTGGCTTGCAGAGTTTCTGCTGAGAAATCAGCTGTTAACCTTATGGGAGTTCCCTTGTATGTTATTTGTCGTTTTTCCCTTGCTGCTTTCAGTAATTTTTCTTTGTTTTTAATTTTTGCCACTTTGATTACTATGTGTCTCGGCGTGTTTCTCCTTGGGTTTATTCTGTATGGGACTCTCTGCGCTTCC
Source organism: Balaenoptera acutorostrata (assembly GCF_949987535.1). Taxonomy (NCBI): domain Eukaryota; kingdom Metazoa; phylum Chordata; class Mammalia; order Artiodactyla; family Balaenopteridae; genus Balaenoptera; species Balaenoptera acutorostrata. The sequence continues at coordinate 148,465,111 of NC_080064.1, forward strand.
TGGACTTGGGTGGCTATTTCCTTTCTCATGTTAGGGAAGTTTTCGACTATAATCTCTTCAAATATTTTCTCTGGTCCTTTCTCTCTCTCTTCTCCTTCTGGGACCCCTATAATGCGAATGTTGTTGCGTTTAATGTTGTCCCAGAGGTCTCTTAGGCTGTCTTCATTTCTTTTCATTGTTTTTTCTTTAGTCTGTTCTGCAGCAGTGAATTCCACCATTCTGTCTTCCAGGTCACTTATCCTTTCTTCTGCCTCAGTTATTCTGCTATTGATTCCTTCTAGTGTAGTTTTCATTTCAGTTATTGTATTGGTCATCTCTGTTTGTTTGTTCTTTAATTCTTCTAGGTCTTTGTTAATCATTTCTTGCATCTTCTCAATCTTTGCCTCCATTCTTATTCCGAGGTCCTGGATCATCTTCACTATCATTATTCTGAATTCTTTTTCTGGAAGGTTGCCTATCTCCACTTCATTTAGTTGTTTTTCTGGGTTTTTTTCTTGTTCCTTCATCTGGTACATAGCCCTCTGCCTTTTCATCTTCTCTGTCTTTCTGTAACTGTGGTTTTTGGTCCACAGGCTGCAGGATTGTAGTTTTTCTTGCTTCTGTTGTCTGCCCTCTGGTGGTTGATGCTATCTAAGAGGCTTGATGGGAGGCTCTGGTGGTGGGTAGAGCTGACTGTTGCTGTGGCGGTCAGAGCTCAGTAAAACCTTAATCCACTTGACTGTTGATGGGTGGGCCTAGGTTCCCTCCCTGTTGCTGTGGCGGTCAGAGCTCAGTAAAACCTTAATCCACTTGACTGTTGATGGGTGGGCCTAGGTTCCCTCCCTGTTGCTGTGGCGGTCAGAGCTCAGTAAAACCTTAATCCACTTGACTGTTGATGGGTGGGGCTGGGTTCCCTCCCTGTTGGTTGTTTTGCCTGAGGCAACCCAACACTGGAGCCTACCCGTGCTCTTTGGTGGGATTAATGGCAGACTCTGGGAGGGCTCACGCCAAGGAGAACTTCCCAGAACCTCTGCTGCCAGTGTCCTTATCCCCATGGTGAAACAGAGCCACCACTCGCCTCTGCAGGAGACCCCCCAACACCAGCAGGTACGTCTGGTTCAGTCTCCCCCAGGGTCACCACTCCTTCCCCTGGGTCCCGATGCACACATTACTTTGTGTGTGCCCTCCAAGAGTGGGGTCTCTGTTTCCCCCAGTCCTGTCACAGTCCTGCAATCAATTCCCACTAGACTTCAAAGTCTGATTCTCTAGGAATTCCTCCTCCCGTTGCCGGACCCCCAGGTTGGGAAGCCTGACGTGGGGCTCAGAACCTTCACTCCAGTGGGTGGACTTCTGTGGTATAAGTGTTCGCCAGTCTGTGAGTCACCCACCCAGCAGTTATGGGATTTGATTTTACTCTGATTGCGCCCCTCTTACCGTCTCACTGTGGCTTCTCCTCTGTCCTTGGACGTGGGGTATTCTCCTTGGTGAAGTCCAGGGTCTTCCTGTCAATGATTGTCCAGCAGCCAGTTGTGATTCTGGTGCTCTCGCAAGAGGGAGTGAGAGCACGTCCTTCTACTCCGCCATCTTGGTTAATCTCCCCTTAATGCTTTTTTAATTGAATTATTCCTTTTATATTTCAAAAAGTTATTTAGGATATCCTATCACCTGTGGTAATTATGAAATGTTGTTCTTACAAAATATTCATTATGCTTACATTAAAAGAGACATAATAAAGGTTTTTTTGTTTCAATGCATACTGATGCTATTTTTACTGTATTTACTATGAAAGAGAACATGGAATTTTATCAGGCTCTATGATAGAAATACTTCTGGGAAAAAAGTGATAGGATTTCTAAGACATTATTTCAAGAAAAGTTAATCTGAGCTTTTTGTTTTGCTTTGCTTTCAAGAGACAATGATTATATGTATCTGAGGGAATAATAGTCTGTTGCTGATGTTTGAGTGTTTTGTGAACATGCTTCACTTGGATTCTCTCCTCTGTGTTCCACTTCACTTCTTGGAATTCTTCTGTTCACTTATGAGAAGAATGAATTTCTGAGAGCTGTTTTGAAAAGAGCTATGAATGAGTGTGGAATGAATCAAAGGCAGCTTGACAAGCTTGACATATAAGTTTATAAAGACAAAACTTTTCATTCTAGACAAATGACCAGGTTTGCCATGTGAAATGGACAGCAGGTAGTGTTATCAGCAAAGGTTTATTTGCAGTATATAAAACGCCATGGAAGGCACAAGGAGGAAGGACTTACAGAATTAAAGTAAGAATACATCTAAGTGGAATATGAGAACAATTGCTAATAGTGGGGCGTAGGGCTTTGAATCCTCAGGGTAGGAGAGGGACAGGAGCCCTCAGTATGGGTTGGCCTCAGATCAGAACATCTAAAACAATCAACATTATTTGACTTCTTGTAAGCATTTCTCAAGTGTCTTTTTTTTTTTTTTTTTCCCCAGAAAGTGTATCTCCTCCAATCTGAGTGACATTTTAAATTGGTCATGAGAAACTGGGAGGCAGCAAAACTCAATGACTTGAAGGGCTTCAGGAAGTAAAGTGCTTGAGGCTCAGAGGAGCAGAAGACTCCAGTTCTTCCGCCTCAGTTACTCCAGACCAGTGGTTTTCAATCTTGTATGCACGTTAGAATTCCCTGGGGACCTTTATGAAACTACTGATGACTGCATCCTATCCCAAGAACCACTGAATAATAATCCTGAAACTCGATGAAAGCTTTCCATGAGACTCTAATTCAGGAAGGATTGAGAACTATCATACTAGGCTCATCAAAAGAGTGAGCAAGCAAAGTGGGAAAGGAGGAGATGTAATCTCAATACTTTTTCTTTAGGGTAGTCATCTTAACTGAAAAAGAGGGAGGGTCTGAAGATATTGGTCCTGCTACATTGATTTGCCGAAGAAAGAAACTTTTTGGCCCAGAATGAAGTTTCATTGCTACTCTGATTGTCCCTGATAACATTTCTTGTTTTACAGCCTATTTTGTTTTTTATTAATGTGGTTATATCAGTTTTCTTGTGATTGGCATTTGCCTACTACATCTTTATCTATCCTTTTACGTTCACCTTCTTTCTTATATACAACATATAACTACATTTGGTTTTTATTTTTGGTATTAATCCACTCTTACCATGTCTGTCTTTTAATTGATGATTTCCATATAAGTTCCTTTATGTTTATTTTGATTTTTATATATTTGGACCTAACTCTACCATCTTACTTATTTTATAAAATTCTATTTGTCCTGTTTTCTTTATACTTCTCTTCTTCAGCATTCTTTTTTTTTTTAAAGGAATTTCATTAATTCTTTTTTTTGAGAATAGGTTTTACTTATTTATTTATTTATTTATTTACTTTTGGCTGTGTTGGGTCTTCGTTTCTGTGCGAGGGCTTTCTCTATTTGTGGCAAGTGGGGGCCATTCTTCATTGCGGTGCGCGGGCCTCTCATTATCGCAGCCTCTCTTGTTGAGGAGCACAGGCTCCAGACGCGCAGGCTCAGTAATTGTGGCTCACGGGCCCAGTTGCTCCGCGGCATGTGGGATCTTCCCAGACCAGGGATCGAACCCGTGTCCCCTGCATTGGCAGGCAGATTCTTAACCACTGCGCCACCAGGGAAGCCCCAGCATTCTTATCTTTCTATTTTTGACTGAATAATTTTTGTTTCTCTTTATTTTCCCTTAGGACCATTTTTTCCCCCTCTCTACTGACTTGGTATTTTTGCGTTTTATTTCTATTCTTCTACTGATTATACTCAAAACTTACTATCTACACTTAACAAAGTCCAAATTGTACAATATTTTCTTAAAATCAATTTTGAAGGTATGAAGTATAACATATGGAAAAGTGTGAAAACCAAAAGTACAATTTAATATATAAAATGTATATTTATATACTTTATATATTTATTTATATTTAATATAATATATTTATATTAAATATATAATATACAAAGCAAATACCTGTGCACCACTCAGATTAAAAACTATAAGCAGATCCCCAGAAACTTCTTGTGTATTTTATCCCAATCACAAATTCTTTTCTCTTATTTAGAAGTAAACCTATCCTTGACTTATAATAGTTTCCTTGCTTTATCAGTTGTATATACATCAAAAACAAATAAAGTTTAGTTTTACTCTTTTTGAATTTTATATAAATGCAACCATACTGCATATTGTTCTTTTATGGCTTGTTTCTTTCCCTCAACTTTATTTCTAAAATTCATCCATATTTTTGTATGTATCTTGACTACATACAGAACTACATGATTGGTTGGTTCATTTTCATTCCTGTATAGTACTCCATGTATGATTATACCACAATTTATTTAACCACTCAACTATTGATGGACATTTGTGATAGTTCCAGCTTCTGAAAACTCTGGCTAATATGACTAAGACCATTATTACATGTCTATCCTGATGCACCATATGCTTGAATTTCTGTCTAAGAATGGAATAATTGCTGGCCTCTTAAATTTCCTCTTTAGGTAAGTACTTATATTCTATTCTTTTCCCTACTTTACTATTAGGTTGTCTATCTTGTTCTCATTGGTTTGTAGGAGCAGTTTTTATATATTCTGTTATTAAGTCTTTTGATAATTAAGTGTTTTAATGCTTAATTAAAAGCACTAAAATGTTGTATCTTTTTAAAATATAATTTTGTAATGGTTGGTTCCTGTTACACAAAAGCTTAATTGATTTTGTGTATAGATTTGTATCCAGTTGCCTTTCTAGATTCTCTTATTACTTCTCATGGTTTTTCTATAAGTTCTTTTAGATTTTCTACAGAAGCAACAATAATATCTGTGAATAATGTTTTATTTTTTCCTTTCCAATCCTTATAACTTCATTTCCTTTTCATGTGTATTACACTGATTATGACTTGCAGTACAGTGTTGAAGAGAAGTGGTGGTAATGGTTATCTTTGTCTTGTTCAAGATTACAAGAATAAGCCTTTAAACTTTTAAAATTTGTTATATATTGTTTTCACCAGTCAGGGAACCAAGAATGCTAACAATTAGAAAAAGAATAGCTAATTAAACTCTAAGTTGGTAAAAGTAAGAAAAAATAAATGTCAGAAAAAATAAATGAAATAGAAAACAAATATACAGTTATAATTAATCACAGCAATAATTTCTTGAAAAGAGTAATACAATTGTCAAAAACATCTCTCGGAATTGATTTTATTTATTTATTTATTTATTTATTTATTTATTTATTTATTTATTTATTTTTTAGGCCACACCAAGCGGCATGTGGGATCTTAGCTCCCCAACCAGGGATTGAACCTGTGACCCCTGCAGTGGAAGCATGGAATCTTAGCCACTGGATCTCCAGGGAAGTCCCAGAATTGACATATACCCTGAGAAAACCATAATTCAAAAAGATACATGAACCCCAATGTTCATTGCAGCACTATTTACAATAGCCAGGACATAGAAGCAACCTAAATGTCCATTGACAGATGAATGGATAAAGAAGATGTGGTACATATATACAATGGAATATTATTCAGCCATTAAAAGGAACAAAATTGGTCATCTGTAGAGACATGGATGGACCTAGAGACTGTCATACAGAGTGAAGCAAGTCAGAAAGAGAAAAACAAATATCATATATTAACACATATATGTGGAATCTAGAAAAAGGTACAGATGAACCAATTTGCAAAGCTGAAATAGAGAAACAGATGTAGAGAACAAACATATGGATACCAAGAGGGGAAAGGGGGGGGTGGAATGAACTGGAAAATTGGTATTGACATATATACACTACTATGTATAAAATAAATAACTAATGAGAACCTGGTGTATAGGACAGGGAACTCTATTCAATGCCCTGTGGTGACCTAAATGGGAAGGAAATCCAAAAAAGAGGGGATGTATGTATACATATAGCTGATTCACTTAGCTGTACAGCAGAAACTAACACAACATTGTAAAGCAAATATACCCCAATTTAAAAAAAAGGTAAAGGCACAAAAAGGAAATTGTCAAGAGTGAGAAAGAGGTCATCACTATTAATGTTTCAGGTATCAACAGATAATAAAATTATATTATGAAGAAATTGTATCATTAGTTAAAACACTTGGCACAAAGAAAATTCTAGTTCCATATGGTTTTTCTTTTTTTCTGAGTTCTTCTACTAAACATTCAAGGAAGAAATAATGCCAATCTTACACAAACTCTTCCAGAAAATACAAAAAGTGGGTCTATTTTCCAATTCATGCAAGGAGATGTAACAGAAAAATCGCACCTAACCAGTTAAACAGGCAAGGAAGACTTTATTCAAGACTACTGCAATAGAAGAGAGAGACTGAACTCAACTCCACTGAAAATGACAGGTGGGAGGATTTTTAATAGCTCGGGAGAGCTAATGGGAAAATACTGGAGGATGTTAGTGGAGAGGTAGATTAATGTGATTAGGCTATCAGTTTTTGCTAACCTCTCACAAAGACTGGGAGACAAGGGCCCCATCTTTCTTCTTTTTTTTTTTTTAACATCTTTATTGGAGTATAATTGCTTTACAATGGTGTGTTAATTTCTATGGCCCCATCTTTCTTGATGATTACATTTCAAAGGGACAACTCCCTGGTTCTAGAGAAAGACATTTCTGGGTTGTAGTAGAAGATTTACATCTCCAAGTGGCAAAGAAAACATTCATGATTGCAGGTTTTCTAAAATAAATGCTTTAAGAAAAGAGAGGTCAGAAAACAGACACATAGATCAGTGGAACAGGATAGAGAGCCCAGAAATATACCCACACACTTATGGTAAATTAATCTACAACAAAGGAGGCAAAAATATACAATGGAGAAAAAACAACCTCTTAAATAAGTGGTCCTGGGAAAACTGGACAGCTACATGTAAAAGAATGAAATTAGAACATTCTCTGGGGGCTTCCCTGGTGGCACAATGGTTGGGAGTCTGCCTGCCAATGCAGGGGACGGGTTCGAGCCCTGGTCTGGGAAGATTTCACATGCCGTGGAGCAGCTAGGCCCGTGAGCCACACTACTGAGCCTGCGCATCTGGAGCCTGTGCTCCGCAACGGGAGAGGCCGCGATAGTGAGAGGCCTGCGCGCCGCGATGAAGAGTGGCCCCCACTCACCGCGGCTGGACGCACAGAAACGAAGACCCAACACAGCCAAAAAAAAAAAAAAAAGAAAAGAACATTCTCTAACACCATATTCAAAAATAAAACTCAAAATGGATTATAGTGTAATTGTAAGACTAGATACTATAAAACTTCTAGAGGAAAACATAGGCAGAACACTCTTTGACATAAATCACAGCAGTAATTTTTCTGAATCTGTCTCTTACAGTAAAGAAAATAAAAACAAAAATAAACAAATGGGACCTAATTAAACTTAAAAGCTTCTGCACAACAAAGGAAACCATAGACAAAACAAAAAGACAACCTACTGAATGGGAGAAAATATTTGCAAATGATGACTGATAAGGGATTAATATCCAACATATATAAACAGCATATATAAACATACATATACAACTCAACATTAAGAAAACAGACAACCATATTAAAAAATGTGAAGAAGAACTGAATAGACATTTTTCCAAAGAGGAAATGCAGATGGCCAATAGGCACATGAAAAGATGCTCAACATCACTAATCATCAGGGAAATGCAAATCAAAACCGCAATGAGATATCACTTCACACCTGTCAAAACAACAGTGAGATATCACTTCACACCTGTCAGAATGGCTATCATCAAAAAGACCACAAATAACAAATGCTGGTGAGGATGTGGAGAAAAGGGAACCTTCGTACACTATTGGTGGGAATGTAAGTTGGTGCAGCCACCATGGAAAACAATATGAAGCTTTCTCAAAAAACTAAAAATAGAACAACCATATGATCCAGCAACTCCATATGATCCAGCAGTTAAGTACCTAGCTGAAAAAAACAAAAACACTGATTCGAAAAGATATATTCACCCCTATGTTCCTAGCAGCATTATTTACAATTGCCAAGATAGGGAAGCAGCCTAAGTGTCCATCAACAGATGAGTGGATAAAGAAGATGTGGTATATATATACAATGGAGTACTACTCAGACATAAAAAAAGAATGAAATTTTTCCATTTGCAGCAATGTGGATGGACATGGAGAGCATTATGCTTAATGAAATAAGTCAGACAGAGAAAGACAAATATTGTATGATATAACTTATATGTGGAATATAAAAAAATACGACAAATTAGTGAATATAGTAAAAAAGGAAGCAGACTTTCAGATATAGAGAACAAATTAGTAGTTACCAGAGGGGAAGGTGGGTGGGGCAATATAGGGGTCAGGGAGTGGGGGGTAAAAACTATTGGGTGTAAGATAGGCTACAAAGATATATTGTACAACATGGGGAATATAGCCAATATTTTATAATAACTGTAAATGGAGTATGATCTTTAAAAATTGTATTAAAAATAAAAAATAAATTAGTAAAAGAAAAACAAAAACGAAAAAAGGAAAAAGAGGTCAGAAGTCTATAGTTAGGAAGAAGCCTGTCTAAAGTTTTGTCAAGCTGAGGGGAACATTAAGACCATCTTGGTCAGAGGTTAATGTAACATTGTTTTTAAAACCTGACAGAAACAGTAATAGAAAGGAAAGGAAAATTACGGGCTAATCACACTCACATACATAGAGACAAGAATTCCAAAAATTTTAACAAACCATATTCAGTAGTATACAGAAAGAATCAAACATTATGGTCAATTGGTTATATTCCAGGAATGCAATATTGGAAAATGAGTTGCTATAATTCACCACATTAACAGATTAAAGGCAAAATATCACATGAGTTTCACAATATAAGCAGATAAAAAGTATTTGTTAAAATTCAACATCCAGTCATGATTAAAATTCAATTAAACTATGAAGAGAGGGAAACTTTCCTAATTAAATAAAGGGTATTTATGAAAACATACAGTAAATCTCATAGTTGATAAAGACATTTTTAAAGACTTCCTGTTTTTGACCCAGGATCAGACAAGGATGTTTGTTTTCACTATTTCTATAAACCCTCTACTAGATAGTTTAGTTAGTGCAAATAGACATGAAAACAAACAAAAGAAGTAAGAACTCGGAAGGAAAAATAAAAGTGCTATTATTCATAGATGATATATTTTGAGACCATAACATTTGAGCATACAAAATTAGACTTGTATTTTCCTTATGAATTAAACCTTCTATCATTTTGACTTTTTTTTTCTGTACTAATGTTTTGACTTAAAGTTAGTTTTTTTTCATATTTATGTGGTTAAACTAGCTTTCTTTTAATTAGAATTTGCATGGTGTATCTTGTTCAATCCTGCAACTTTTAATCTTTCTATAAACAGCATATAATTATTTTTGTTATTCAATTGTCAAACTTCATTTTAACTAAGGTATTAGTTTATGTACACTGAAGGTAATTATTGAAATAATTGAATTCATTTTTGCCATTGTATGTTCTACCTTTTATTTGTCCCAAGTGTTTATATTTCTTTTTCTTATTTTTTTAATTTGTCAAATAGGTTTTTATACTTTTATTGTTTTTATCTCCACTAGTTTAGAAATGGTTAACATAGAAGTCAAGCTCCTTAATTAACACTTTAATGCCATTTAGCACCCCTACCTTCCACTTAATACATTACTGTCTGGTATTTTAATATTTTTTCAAAAGTGACAAGATATCATTATTACTTTTAAAAATACAATTGATATATATTTAAATTTGTTCATATACTTACCAATTTCTTTGCCCTTCATTACTTCCTGCATCTCAGACATTGCATCTGGGATCACTTTCTTTGTGTCTGAATTTCATCTTTTAGAATTTCATGTGGTGAAAGCCTGCTGGCAACAACACTCTCACTTTTATTTTTCCTGTAGAAGTCCTGATTGATAATTTTTTCCCCATCACTTTGGAGATAAATGATACTGTCTTCTTCCTTTCATTACTGTTGATGATAAGTCAGCTTCAGGGGACCTGTGGCTCCTTGAAGGTAACTGTTTATTTTTCGGGACTGGTTTTGAAAACTTTTTATGGTTTTTGAGTTTTGATAGTTTGTTATGATGCTTTTAAGTGTGTATTTTAAAATAATTGTCTTCTGGGATTTATTGGGCTTCTTGAATTTGTGGTATATTATCTTTCTTTAGATCTGTAAAATTCTCATCCTTTATCTTTTCAAACCATGAATCTGCGGCACTTTTGCTTTCCTCTTCTAGTGGTTCTCCAATCAAAAATAAGATAGACATTTTCATTGTCTCCTTCACACCTCCTATTCACTTTTGCTTTATTCTATCTTTGTCTCTTCATCCTATGTTCTTGATCTCTTCGAATTTCTCTTTTACTTCACCAACTGTTATTTCTTCTATTGTATCCAATCACTGCCAGCTATGCTTTTTTTTTCTGTATAAAGAAAAAGTTTATTTTCTCTTCATCTCTCTCCTTTCTCTAAAACCGCACTCAGGGAACCAACATTAAGAGTTTGGTGTGTATTTTTCATCTCTTTTTCTGTGCCAGGCAAATACATACAGATACATAGGGTCACTTTTATTTAATAAAGACCTTATTTTTTAGACCAATTTTAAGCTTACAATAAAATTGAGAGGATGATACAGAGATTTCCCATATAATCCCTGCTCACACACATAAACTGCCTCCCCCTTTATCAGCATCACTCACCAGAATCATACATTTTTTACCAAGGATGAACCTACATTGACACATCACAGTCACCCAAAGTCTATAGTTTACCTTAGGGTTCACTCTTAGTGTTGTACAATCTGTGGGTTTGGGCAGATGTGTAATGGCATATATTCATCATTATAATTTTATGCAGAGTATTTTCAACTGCCCTAAAAATCCTCTGTGCTCTGCCTATTCATCTCTCTCTCCTCATCTCCTTGGCCACAACCCCTGGCAACCATTGATCTTTTTACTGTGTCCATAAATTTGCATTTTCCAGAATGTCATATAGTTGGATTCATACAGTATGTAGTCAGATTGGTTTCTTTCACCTTGTAGTATGCATTTTTAAGTTTCCTCCCTGTCTTTTCATGGTGTAATAGCTCATTTCTTTTTTTTTTAAATAAATTTATTTATTTTATTTATTTTTGGCTGTGTTGGGTCTTCGTTGCTGCACGTGGGCTTTCTCTAGTTGTGGTGAGCGGGGGCTACTCTTTGTTGCAGTGCGCGGGATTCTCATTGTGGTGGCTTCTCATTGTGGAGCACGGGCTCTAGGCTCGTGGGCTTCAGTAGTTGCGGTGCGCGGGCTCAGTAGTTGTGGCTCATGGGCTCTAGAGCACAGGCTCAGTAGTTGTGACGCACGGGCTCAGTTGCTCCGCGGCATGTGGGATCTTCCTGGACCAGGGATCAAACCTGTGTCCCCTGCACTGGCAGGCGGATTCTCAACCACTGTGCCACCAGGGAAGCCCCAGCTCATTTCTTTTTAATGCTGAATAACAGTCCACTGTCTGGATGGGCCACAGTTTATTTATCCACTCATCTACTGAAGTATATCTTGCTTGCTTCCAAGTTTTGGCAAATATGAAAAAAGCTGCTATAAATATCCATGTGCAGGTTTTTATGTGGGCATAAGTTTCCAATTCCTTCGGGGAAGTACCAAGGAACACGTTTTGCTGGATCATATGGTGAAAGTACGTTTAGTTTTATAAGAAACTGCCAAACTGTCTTTGAAAGTGGCTGTACAGTTTTGCATTTCCACTAGCAACGTATGAGAGTTCTTGTTGGTTCACATCCTCACCGGCATTTGGTATTGTCAGTGTTTCAGATTTTGGCCATTCTCATAGGTAGGTAGTAGCATCTCGTTGTTTTAATTTATGTTTCCCTGATGAGTATGATGTGGCTTTTCATACGCTTATTTGCCATCTCCATTGCTTTTAAAAATGTCTCTTATTTTATTTTTCAGTTAGACATTCTGTTTGGTTTTTTCTCACATCTGATAGGTCACTTTTCATGATTTCCTGATTCCCATAGGTGTTTGTGAGTTATTTCCTTAAATATGCCAAGTGCAATTGTTTTAAAAACTGACTTATTGTTCCAACATCTGAAGGCTTTGCATGTCTATTTTGTTGTTGTTGATGTTGTTGTCTTGTTTCTGCAACTCCTAGAACAGTCCCTAACACCGAAAAGAGTGCTTCCTGATGGTAACTGCATGGTAAATATTTGTTGACTGAGCAAATTCATGCCCTTTTCTTGCCTCTGTATCTTGGGTTGTTGTTGTTTGTTTTTTGTCTAGCCCACTTGGATATTTTTTACCACATACTGGTTAGAGCTTTTACAGCTTTCGTGATCTAATGCTGTTTTTTAAACCTCTCCAATTAGAGATTTTCTTCCCAAAATTAGCCACTGTCTTTAAGGTATTCAATGCTTAAAATGTGTTGTTTTATTTATAATTTATTGAACACTTTTCATTATTTTTAGCAAGGATTTTATATGAATAACCTAGCATATCATTATCAGAAATCAGATTTAATCAATATCTTAACCCCTAAAATATAAAAACCTTAGAACACTTTATTCCTCCCTGCACTTATATGCTAATTTTGTCCAGGATTTTAATCCTGTCCTTTCTTTAGCCCCATATATTCAACGTTGCTATTTCATTTTTTTTTTAACATTGCTCTTTCTAAATTATATAGTCAATATATGCTTTGTTTTACACACACACACACACACACACACGCACACACACACACAGGCACATTTACTACTCTATTTACTCATCATTTCTTTTTGCATTTCAGACCATCCTTCTGGGTTAATTTTCCTTCTTCTTAGACATTCCTATAATGTAGATTTCTTAATAATAAAGCTTGTCAGTTGGAGTTAATCTAAGCATGTCTTTATTTTAGACATTCTTGAAAGATAGTTCTGCTGGATACATAATTCTACGTTGATAGTTTTGTGTCTCAACAATTTAAAGACATTATCCCACTCTCTCTATTAATGCTGTTGCTGTCATTCCGACTGTCATTTCTTTCTATGTTGTCTCATGTTTCCAGGATTTAAAAAACAATTTAGCCTACTTCGAACATATTGTGATTCCTGAATCAGTAGAGATTTGTGCTTTTATTAAATCTCAATAATTACCGCCATGATGTCTCTAAATTTTGTTATTCCTCCTTTCTATCTATTTTCTTATTCTGGAATTCTGTCTAGGTCTATGTTAATCTTTTCTTTCTGTCCTCCATATCTCTTTCATATTTCTCATATCCTTGTCTGTTTGTGATGCACTCTGTGTAATTTCTCAAGAAATATCATCATTAATTCTCTCTTTAGATGTGTTTACTACTTAACCATTGATTGAGTTTTTTATTTCAACAGTTATATTTTCATTTTTAGATGTTTCACTCTCCCCTCAAATATATGGGTTCATAACTTTTAATTGGTTATCTTTGTAATTGAATCTTTTGTTTCTCTAAACATTTCATACATATTTGCTCAAAATTCTTTATCTTATAAATATATACAAAAATCTTGGGAGTCTAAATCTGTTGTTTATTGTTTTTACTAATATTAACTGCTGTTTTCTTTGTAACCTTTGATTGTGATTCATTGCCTAATCTTAACTATGTGACATTCCAGTGAGTCTAAATTAGACAACTGTTTGAGTGGAGAGGATTCACCTGTGCTTCTGCTGATACCCAAGAAGTTCCAACAGCTAAGGACAACTATGGTTACCTTTAACAATCCTGGATCACTGAGAGTTTAGGCTCAACTCAATATTTCAGTGCTGGCCTAGGGCTCAGTGTCCCAATAGCAGTGCTACTACCATCATCTGCCCTCATATTCTCAGGGTAACCCGACCCCTCTTGGCTGTCTACTACTTCTAGCTCCCAGCTCTGGCCACACCTAACTCTTCCCACAACCACTCCTCCTCCCAGAAAGATGACAAGAGAATTTCCAAAACCTTTGTTAAGACTCACAATGCCTCACTCCGTCCTACACATAGCTTGTAATTTTGTAGGGGGAGATCCCACAAAAAAGAACTTATTTCACAAGAGTGCTAGAAATAAAATTCTTAAAGTCAATGCTTAGACTTGATTCTGTAGGTATATGCATTGCTGATACCTCTATCAAGGACATTGGGATAAAACTCTGAAAAGTTGCTTCATTCATTAAGAAAGTCAACATGTATTTTTGGGGTGCCTACTAAGTGCCAGGCACTGTGCTTGTTAGGCACTCAATCAACACTATGTAATTTGACACGACTTTATAAATAACATTTAATTTTTTTATTTTCCAATCTTTCTAGTTCTCTTATTGCCATTTCTAACTTTTCTACCTTGGATCATGGTTTTACTCTATATTCCTGTCTGATTGAATAACAAATATATGGAATTTAGAAACAATCATTAGAGAGGAAGGGGAGAGATGACTGTGTAAAATAAATTCCTTTTCTAAATGAACAAATGGACAAAATGGAGCTAAATCCCAAATTATTAACAAACTGTTCCAGAAGTTAATTTGAAAGTTTAGGTTTCAAATAGACTGATGGGAACATGGGAACCTATTTAACTCATAATGTAGCAGGTTACTCATATGCTCATTTATTCAATAAATGATTACCAAGTGCCTATTATTTGCCAGGCACTGTAAAGTGTTGCTGGGGACACAATAATAATCAAAATAAAGTGGTTTCTGTTCTTGCATAGCTTACTGTTTAGCTAGAGATACAAACTATACAAACAATAGCAATGAAAATTCAACCAGCCATGAAAACAATGAAGAAATACAGGGAGATATGGAAGCACAAAAAACATGAAGAGGTTAGCCTGACAAAGGAGAAGGAACAATGAGAGGCATTGGAGAAAAAGTGTGTAAACACCAGCAGGCAAGAAATATATCACCTCAGTGAAATGAAGAGAAATTATGAATGATGGGATGGAAGAGAATGTAGCATCACTTTTGGGAAAGATAATGAAAGATGAATCTGGAAAGATAAACTAAGGCCAGGTAACTTAATGCAATGTTGAAACTTTAAAATTTATCCTAAGAGCAATGGAGAGTCATTGAAGGATTTTATGCATGGAAGTAACTTGACTAGGTCTGCAATTTGCAAAGATTCTTTGGCTAGAGTGTGAGAAATGAAAGGAACTGTCAGGGATAGAGAAGTCTGGGAAACCAGGTAATGTATTTTCAGCAATTTAAGTGAGAGAGAATTGAGGGAAATGGATGAATTCAACAATTTAAAAGTGCTGCTTGTAAGGAAGTGAGAAGGTTTAGGAAAAGGGTGGATCAAGAGATGACTCTGGATTTGGCTTAATCAGCTCTCTCTAGAAGGAAATAGTTGCTGCTGGAAAATTTGATCTTAGGAACAGTTGGTCCTTGATGACAACTAAGCTTCCATAAGACACTGGTATGGTTAATAGGGTTTCCTTCTGTTTCTTGTTTCTGACTCAGTCAAGAGAGAGGATTCTTTATTTGCTCATCCCCAATTGAAGAGGGAATGCTATCTCCAATATGGGCATTAAGTAGAAGCAAAAAATTCAAGCTGTCAGTCTGACTTGATGGAGATGAAGGGATGACAAAGAAAGATCTGTGGGTTGGTGCTACCCAGGAGTTGGGGAGAGTCCGGATCCCAGCTTGAGGCTAAATTGGGGCCACTTCTACCCAGCTATGTCTGGTGGGACTCGTAGATTGATAGGATGTGTCTACCAGGAGCCTAGAAGCCTCCTAGAAAAGAGCACATTTAATACAGTCTTAAATATTATAGAAAAAAAGGTGAATTTGAGTACAGTAAAATGTTTGTAGCGTAGAGGTTAAAAATATGGGTTGTAGAGCTATAGTTGTAGATGGTAAACAGCAAGAGTTCATATTCCAGCTTCACCACTGTATGGTCCAGTTTCCTTATTTATAAAAAGGATAACTTTCCTACTTGTCTGATTGGGTGGTTGTGAGGATTAAATGAATTAATCCATACAAAGCACTTTGAACAGTCTCTGACACACAATGAGTCAATAAATATTAGCTAATATTATTATTTCTTTAGCTCAGCTCTTCACAGACTTCAGACTTGAGCCTTGAGGAGGAGATGGGGGTGGCAAGGAGTAGGTGAGAAAACAATAATGAAATAATGGTCTTGACTAAAATCTTACAAATGTATTAGGGCACAAGAGTCACCAAAACAGGAGTGTGTGTGTGCTGTCAGACACACCACGGTGCCTAGTGGGGCAGGCTGGATTTGGAAAGTAGTGACTCACCCTGGGCACCAGAAGCAGGCTCCACGCAGATCCCAGGCAGTGGGCCTCACTGAAGGAGGCCAGGTCCCCCAAATGCAGGTCAAAGTCATTCCTAGATAAATGTTCCCTTGGTGTTTTAAATTAACTTTCACTGTTTGTCATATGATATGTAGTCTTAGGCATATTACTGATTAAAAAAAAAACATGACATTTTTGAATAGCAAATAAGGTAATCATGGGCAATCTGAGCAAACTTCTCAATTGTGTTTCTGCTAACGTACGTGAAGTACATGCTACTCACTCAGTAGGAAAGACTATTGGCAGACTGACAAAATGAATCATTGCTGAAATGTATTCAAAGAGAATTAGAGAGCAGAACCAGGGACAGAATCTAACAGGAAATAAGCCCCATGGGTCATTCTGAGTTATAACTCTTTCAGTGTGTCTGTATGAGTTTATGTTTATTTGTATAATAGTAGGATGTACTGTATTGAGCAAGGGGAAGACTTTTCTGTAACATACGGGAAAATTTTCTTTTATCACTCAGGTTTTATCGTCTGGTTTTTCACTTTTTATGCAAGTTTTTTTCCCCCTTCATGTTAGAATAATTTTGGTCAATGTTTTTTTTCAAGGTATGAGTAACTTTTATTTTATTGTCTTTAGGAAAAGTTAAAAGAGTCACGATGGTTTTCTTCTATCAGAATGGAACCTATTCTGCACAAAACTTAAAATTCATTCTTGGTTTCCATCTGAAACTTGACAAGATAAGCCAGATTGATACTTTATAGTCTTCAGCTTTTTTAAAAAAAATTTATTTATTTGGCTGCATCAGGTCTTCGTTGCATCAGGTCTTAGTTGCAGCATGCGGGATCTAGTTCCCTGACCAGGGATCGAACCCAGCCTCCCTGCATTGGGAGTGCGGACTCTTAGCCACTGGACCACCAGGGAAGTCCCCTAGTCTTCAGCTTTTAAAATATATTTTGCAGGGGCTTCCCTGGTGGCGCAGTGGTTGAGAATCTGCCTGCTAATGCAGGGGACACGGGTTCGAGCCCTGGTCTGGGAAGATCCCACATGCCGCGGAGCGGCTGGGCCCGTGAGCCACAATTACTGAGCATGCGCGTCTGGAGCCTGTGCTCCGCAACAGGAGAGGCCGCGGTAGTGAGAGGCCCGCGCACCGTGATGAAGAGTGGCCCCCGCTTGCCACAACTGGAGAAAGCCCTAGCACAGAAACGAAGACCCAACATAGCAATCAATCAATCAATCAATTAATCAATAAAAAATAAATAAATAAAATATATTTTGCAATCTCCTTTTCACTTTGCATCCAGAAAAGTACTTTTAAAACTCAAATATGAGCATGTAATTTTCCAGCTTAAGACTCCTTAGTGGCTCTTCCATTGACCCAAAACCTACCAGGTTTGCCCCAATCTGGCACATACTTACCACTCCAGCTTGGACTTCCAATCTGATTTTTTTTAATATCTGTGCATCAGCCACAAAGGACTTACTTCTGTTCTTCAGTGTACAGTCTTCTTTCTAGATCAGATATTTAAAACCCAAATACAGACAGAAGCAGAGTAATGTAAAGTGAAACAAGTCAAGTGTAGAGTGGTGGTATCTGCGGCAAATTGGATCACACATACTCTCATGGAAGCAGCTGTTCCTTGGTTCAGCTGAAAGTTGCCATGTGTTAGATCTCATTTTTCAAGAAATCTGATTTCTTTTTCTGGTAATCTCCAAGTTCTTAAATGTTGGCAACAAGTTTTTTTAAGCACTCCAAAAGTCAATAAATCAAGTTCTGCTTACTATTATTATTCCTGTAGGCAGCCAGATTGTTCATTCTTAAAGACTCTAGTCCTTCTTTTCATTACCCACCTCTCCCTAGGCCCTAGCCTCTAATCTCTTCAGGAGACTCCCTTCATAGTTAAATTCCCTTGCTCAGGACTTCCTTGGTGGCACAGTGGTTAAGAATCCACCTGCCAATGCAGGGGACACGGGTTCGAGCCCTGGTCGGGGAAGATCCCACATGCCTCAGAGCAACTAAGCCCGTGTGCCACAACTACTGAGCATGCACTCTAGAGCCCACGAGACACAACTACTGAAGCCTGCGTGCCTAGAGCCTGTGGTCTGCAACAAGAGAAGCCACTGCAATGAGAAGCCCGCATACCACAAAGAAGAGTAGCCCCCGCTCACCACAACTAGAGAAAGCCCACGTAGAGCAATGAAGACCCAACGCAGTCGAAAATAAACAAATAAAAAAATAAAAATAGAAAAAAATAGTGCTTTCTTAAAAATAAATAAATAAATTCCCTTGCTCTACAGCTCTTACCATTCCTTTGATAGCATTCATCATACTTTTTTTTGACTCATCATGCCCATCAGACTCGTATGAATTCCGTGAGGTTAGAGACCATACACATCTTTTTTATTGTATCTAGAACAATGGTTGGGATATAAAACGCAGCTCAAAAATATTTGTGAATCTAATTGAAGTGGATTACAACATTATCCTAGTTATATTAATGTTAGGTATATATATTCTATATTACCCCAATTTTATAGAATGAGAAATTATAATACTGTGGACTTAAAGTGACCTTTTTGTGGTCACTTAGCCCTCAGTAATCCAGCTTCTGAGTCAGAGGTCATAGCTCTTGTCACTGGACTATGTTACTTTTCTTAGTAATCCTTAGATTTTCATAATATTGCAAGTCTGAAAGCTTTAACCACTATAAATTGTTTAAAACTAATTCTGAATATATGTTTTAGTATTTAGTATTAAATATTAAGCTAAAGGAGTAAAACACAAAAGAATGCATATAGTGTGATCCTATCTTTGTTAGGCTAAAAATACAGGCAAAACTTAACTATATTTTTTGCACGCATACATGGGTTGTAAAAATATAAATAAAAGCAAGGAAGAGTAAAACAAATATCAAGACAGTGGTTACATCTAGTACAAAGAAGATATATTGGAGAAGGGATATATGGCAGGAAGGTTGCTGCTAAGGGCCTGGCAATGTTTTATTTTTTGGCTTGGATGATGGTTGCATGGTTATTAACTTTTGATTATTTTTATATTGTGCTGTACTCATTTCTTAACACTTCCTTAACAAATTACCAGAAATGCGGTGACTTAAAGTAACACAAATTTATTTTCTTATAGTTCTGTGAATTAGAAGTCCAACATAGGCCTCACTAAGCAAAAATCAAGGAATCAACAGGGCTCTGTTACTTTTTGGAGACTCTTGGGGAGGATTTCCTTCCGTTTTCCAGCTTCTATAGACCACTGGCATTCCTTGGTTTCTGGTCCCCTTACCCCATCTTCAGTGCCAGCAACAGCTTCTCACACAACATCATTCCTACCTCCTCTTCTTCCTCCCTCTTTCACATTAAGCACCCTTGTGATTATAATTGGGCCAATATTAGATAATCCAGAATAAACTCCTCATATCAAGAATTGGTTTTTTTTTTTTTGGCCACACGACGCAGCTTGCAGGATCTTAGTTCCTCACTCTGGGATTGAACCGAGGCCCTCAGCAGTGAAAGCACAGAGTCCTAACCACTGGACCGCCAGGGAATTCCCCCCATATCAAGATTCTTAATCATATCTATAAGGTCCTTTTTTCCATATAAAGCAACATATTCACAGATCTTGGTGACTAGGTCATGGATGTGTTGGGGTCATTATTTGCCTACCACAGATACATGTTCACTTTAGGCGTGCTTATTATATTTCACAACAAGATATTGTGGGGGGAATGCAGAAAGGGAGCGGGAAAGAAGAAGAAGAAGGAGAAGGAAGTGGTGGCAGGAGTGCAATATTTTAAAAGTTGAAATAATGAAACATATTATGAGTTGTAACTCAGTTAATAGACCCAAGAAACCTGAATGCTAAACTAGCAGTGAGGAAATCCAAGAAGAAACCTTTTTTTCTTTTTTACTATAGATCCCCAAAGGCTCAGAAATTATTGACACCAGGTACCTGTGAAAGTGGGGGTGAAGGTGAAGCTGAAAACAGGAAGACTGGTTGACACCGCTAAGAAGTAGTCAGGGGAGAGTGGGATTGACATATATACACTAATATGTATAAAATAGATAACTAATAAGAACCTGTTGTATTAAAAAACAAACAAACCTCTGTATAGCACAGGGAACTCTACTCAATACTCTGTAATGGCCTATATGAGAATAGAATCTAAAAAAGAGTGAATATATGTATATGTATAACTGATTCACTTTGCTGTACAGCGGAAACTAACACAACATTTGTAAATCAACTCTACTCCAATAAAAATTAATTAAAAAAAAAAAGAGAAGTAGTCAGATACCTTTCTCACTTTCTGCAGCTGAGCCTTCAGACGGTAGAGACTTATATAGAGAGGGTAGAACGAGGGCCTGTGGGCTAGTGGACAACAGCTACAGCTGATGGCAGCAGTGCCTAATGAAAGTGAGAGGTTTACATCAATGTTACATACTGAATGTTGTGACACTCAGCTTTCTCATATATAAAATAGGGGCAAAAATACTCATTTTATTTTGGAGGGTAATGAATTTAAATGTTTGGCACTATGTCTGGAACACATATAAGGTCCCCAAAATTTAACTTTTAAAAATAATCGGTATAGCTATGCATTGAGAGAGAATCTTGAGGTAGGCTAGATCCTCTCCCTTTGTCAGGCCTTGAGCCAGTCATGTCCACAGTGAATTGAAGGTGAACCTAAGGAAATACACTGAAATTGGAGAAAAAGTAGAATAGGAAGGGTGAGAACAAGCAGAATAGGCATGGTGGTGGTGTACTCTTTTTTGTAAATAAAATAAGGACATGTGTGAGTGGACAGTATCTGTATCTTAATAAATATTATACAGATAACACAATTTTAAGTTACTTTAAGTACCTAAAAGTGATAAACTAATTGGTAAATTCAGGTTCCAAATACATTTCTTGCTAAAATGGTTTACTGAGAATATAATATTTCAAATAATATTTTAAATTATAAAGTTTAAAAAATAATGAAACTACCTTAGAGAGAGTCTGGGAAATAAAGGGAGAAAAATCATCTCCTTCAAATCATACAATGAACATCACTGACATTTTGAAGTCTCTTCCTGAAGGTTCCCCAACCATTCATTACAAATATGTAAAATTTTTTACATATTTTTAATCATAATAAACATACAATTTTATATTCTGCTTAAAAAATTTTTAATTCACACAATCATTTTTCACATTGCTACAGAGACTTTTAAAATCTGTAATATTACATCCAGTCTAATATTTATAAAATGTACGTTACTTTTAGAAATTGAAGTTGTATTAACTTTCTAGTACACATCATGATGTGATAAACAACTTTGCATATTTTTTTATAGTTTGGAATTGTTTCCTTAGGATAGATCGCAGACTTTATTTTTTAGATGTTGGACAATGTAATTATATAATCAGATACTTCACATTACAAATGACTCTAATTAGGAGTGTTAGGTGTCAAGGAAACTAAGTTATTCTTCAGCCAAAGTTAAATAATCAAAAATTCTAAATTATTGAAATAACATTTCTCATAGATTTACATCAAAGAAACTGAAAACTGCCCAAGCCACCTTGGGAGTCATTTTAAATTATTTCCAGTGATTTTTAAAAAGATTAAAATCTGTCAACTTTAGATAAATTTCATGAAAGAATAGAATTTACCTAGTTTTATATTATAAAAGTGAACAAAAAGCATACACAGAGTGTTAGGATATTATTAAGGTTTTAAAATTGGTATAAATAATGGTAACATTGGAAACTCTAAAATGGTGAGGTTTATTGGCTACTTTTTCTGCTTTATTCTAGATTATCATATAACTAATGAGATTCAAATAACTAAAAATAGTTCCACTGTACCTTTAAATGCGATTCTGATTTGTTGTGTCAACTCCGTGATACTCATCCACCTCATGTATCATCTGTGTGGAAAAATTTCCCCAAATTATTAACATATTCAAATCATATTCCAAGTAGACTGAGTAATGGCCACATAACAGATGACATCAAATTTTGGTATTTTTATACAGAAATGATAGAAACCATAATTCAGGAAGCTAATTTTGAGGTAAAGGTAGTTTGTTAATATTATTATTTAATTCAGTATGAATCTTTTAGATGCCTCACCTCTAGGACCTTACAGGCTTCCTATTGGGTAGACTAAGCTTGTACACATTAAACAGTTTGAAAAAATATATAAGTACATGAATCCAAAGTTAAAACAATGGTAAAGATTAATAATTAACTTTTTTTGGAAGGAGACTATTTAAGAAAAATATATTGAACGCTCACAATGTGTCAATAATGCGTCCAAGTGAATGGATAATGAATAAATCCAAGTTGCTGTCTTCAGTGAACTCATTGTAGCTTACAGGACTCAGGAGACCAAGTGCTAATTTTTCCTTTCTCCTTGCCAGTCTATATGATTTATCTATCTCTATCAGGGTGATTTTCTCATCATTTTGAAATTAATATTTGTTGAAATTAATATTATATGAGTGCTATGGGCTAAGAGGAGAGTATGGTTATATTTTACTAAGGAAGAAAGTCAAATCATATAGGAAGTGACATTTATAGTGGGCTTGAAGAATCAGAAGATATATGTAGAGAAGAGAAGAAGAACAAGTTTCTAGGCTGAGCGAAATTAATTAAAAGTAGCTGACTGTATCAATTTACATTCCCACCTAACCTATATATATGGAATCTAAAAAAAAAATGGTTCTGATGAACCTAGGTGTAGGACAGGAATAAAGATGCAGACGTAGAGGATGAACTTGAGGACACGGGGGGTACGGGGAAGGGTAAACTGGGACGAAGTAAGAGAGTAGCACTGACATATATACACCAGCAAATGTAAAACAGATAGCTAGTGGGAAGCGTCTGCATTGCATAGTGAGATCAGCTCAGTGCTTTGTGACCACCTAGTGGGGTGGGATAGGGAAGGTGGGAGGGAGGCGCAAGAGGGAGGGGATATGAGGATATATGTATACATATAGCTGATTCACTTTGTTATATAGCAGAAACTAACACAACATTGTAAAGCAATTATACTCCAATAAAGATGTTTAAAAAAAAAAAGTAGCTGGCTGTGAAAGAACATGGCATATTCAGGGGAGGGTGCATTCACAGCTCCTGAGAATTTCATCTGCTTTTTATCCAGGGGTAAGAGAGTAGGGGTGGGGTCATATGTGGCTCAAGATATTGTTGGGAGCCAGTTATGAACTCCAACACCAGTTTATTTTGAAGGCAACAGGGATCCAGTGGAGGATTAAAATAAGAAAGTTATCAGATATGGCAGTGTAGATGTTGGACAGCAATGGACAAATACTGTTAAGCAGGAGTCCAACTAAAGACCATTTCTTCCTTGTTTCTTGGTTGTTGAAAGAATGGAGTGAGGAAGAGGTATTTGTTCTAATGTGAGAGGTGGCTGGGGGCAGGAAAGAATCTAGTAAATTAGAGTGGATACATAGGAAAGGAAGAAACACCACTGGTTTTTTTTCCCAAACACTGCCTTCAAATTATATTTCAGAATTTATTAAACAGTGACTGTATTTTTAAATGGCCAGCTATTCCAGCATGTTCATACGTCAAATATTAGCCATTCCCAGATGATGTGTTAAATCAATGTTACCTCTAAAACAGATGTTTTAAAATAATCTTGTGACAAAGATGGGAAAATTCTTCCTTACAAGTGTAAACAAAAACATACATTTTGAGGGAAAACTTGTACTAACTAACCAATCACAAATGTTTTCTTGGTGAATGGCCTGTTTAACTTTCCTATTAGCACCAGAATTTCTTGGTTTCTTGGTTCTGTGCCTGGGTTATTGGAAGTAAAAACATGTTTTGAGTGAGCTGACTATTTTTAAGATGACTTTGAAACAGAATCACTGCATTGAGGTACTCTAACTGCTACACACTATTATATATAAACAAGATATAGTGTTTATGGGCAATGTCCACTAAATCAGGTATCTTATGTCATTATGATTAAAGCAGTTTATAAAAATTCTTGACTTTTTTTGAGAAAGTAAGTACATGTCTTACATGGAATTGATAAGAGAACCTCTCTGGACTTAATAATGATCAGGAAGAACTGGTTGAGAAGTATATGAATAACATGGAACTTGGGGGAATATGTCTATGTCAATGGAGAACTGCAAAACATAAAAAAATTTCTTTATGTTTCTTCTCTTTCTTTCTCTTCTCTCTCCCTTTCTCTCTCTCTCTCTCCCTGTCTTTTTCCTCTTCTCTCCCTTCCTCCCTCTCTTCTCTCCCTGCCTCCTTCTCTCCTCTCTCCCTTCCTTCTCTTCTCTCTCTCTCTCTCTCTGTTCAGGGTAAGAAGAGTAATACAGGGATCGGTCTACTATTTCGAGATGGGAACTAAATTTAACAGATCACAGAAAGAAAACACAGCCACTCCATTACTATTTTGCATTCATTTTCTTCTAAGAAAATGATATTTAAACTGACATGCTGACATATGTTAATTGGTGATTATAAGGAGAAAATTGAAATTTGAGGAAGGGGACTAAGAGGAACAATGCCAGGATATAATAATGGCAAAACATAGGGTCTGGTGTTAAAGTAGGGTTTGAATTTATGCCTTACTAGGTACATGACTAGACAAGCTATTTGATCTGTTCAAGATGAGTGGTATCTAAAGTTTCATTTTCTTCATTTTTAAGGTGGAAATAATACCTACTTGAGGATTAGTAAGGTAGGATCAAATGAAATAATACGTGAAACTTACTGGATGCTTAAATTTTCTCCTTCATTTCCTAACCTAGTAACTAATAACTAATAACTTTAGCCTGTGTTCAAAGTACAGGACCAGTTGAATAATATCCTGGTGTCTGAAAGTACTAGAGATGTGACCATAAAGCTCTCTATTGATTGTCATTAAAATATTGTGTAGGAATAGCCAAAGTCTAGAGAAGAAGAGTTCTGATTTTTTTAAGAGGAAGATGATAGAGCTAGGAGATTTCTAGCTAGTCAACTTCACATCAATCCTTAGGAAAACTTTCTAGAATATATTATTAAATGGATAGCTTAGGATAGCTTAAGTAATGTAATTTCCAGTGAGAATCCAGCATGCGTTCCAAAAGAACAAGTCTTACTAAACAAATCAATTTTATTTCTGCTAGGGTTACTAGGTTGACAGATGAGGGGATTGTTGTACACACCATGTGACTCCAGTGGCCTAAGGCACTTGACAAAGTGATAGTGGTAAGCTACCTATAACCAATGAGCATTAAAAGATGGGGCTTCACCCCAAATCAATCATTCATTCTTCACTTCTTTGTGGATGTTTTCTAGAGGTAAATCTAAGCCACTACATCCATCTTTATAATAATTTCATCTTGCTGACTTTGGATCTGCTTTTTAAGCTTGCTATGTGCATTGTAACTTTTATTAGATTTCACTTCCGGCTTTATGTCACCTACATATCTGATAAGTAAGACTCCTCTTTTAGTGGAACACAAGGACTCATATGATCCCTTTTGGCTTATGAGTCTATCTGATGGACAAGATACTGATTGCCTTTCTTTTTTGTTGTTGTTTCTTGCAAGCTCTATGACTTTGGGAAAGTTATTGACTTCTCTAAACTCAGTTTTCTCATGTGTAAAATAGAAATAATAGTACAACCTCAGAATTATTTTGGGGGAAAGTAATTGATTGACATAATATATGCATTCTTGGTATATTATAAGAATTTAGTAGATAGGATGGTTATTATTAGACAGGATATAAAGCTAGAGAAAAGTGCCTTCACATGAATCAGGATATAGAATCATACTAAAATAGTGAGAAGTTATTATATCAGTTAATATTTTGCCGCTGTTAACTATTCAAAATATTCATAGGTTTCTAGGACAGTAAAAAAAATCTAGACTAGACATCTACCCCCAAGCTAATTCTAAAGAATTTTGTCTTCTACAAAGCAAACCATAAAAATGCCCATTACAGTCTTCCATTTCAGGTTCCAGGGAAATTATTTCATGGTTGTGACCTAATTTTTTCAATGTAAAATCTCTGTTCTACAGAAAGAAGCTCCATCCATGGTTAGATCAATTGCCAAAATTATATTGTTTCTTGGAATATCTGGGGAATGAACCATAACATACATTACTATCATTTTTAAGTACATCGATGACCTTATTATTAATATTATATATAATTTTTTGGTTTTCATTTGTTTCCTTGTGCATGGAATTAAGACTTTCAATTGAGGTCTTATAAACTTTTAAATAAACATATATATGAAAATTAATATTTTCTACATCTCTAATCTACATCTAGGTTCAAAGGCAAACATTGTGTTTGCATCAACCTAATAGGGGAAAAGAGAGTCAGAATGTATGTTTATAAGTTATATATTTCACCTACAATAATTAATTTTCACATTTATCAAAATGATGTATTCAAGTAGTGATTTGGTAGAAATACAAACATGCTTTGGACATAAAGATAAGAACTACAGATTATTGTGTCAGATCATAGTCAGGTGCATTCATTTTGCACCATCTCTGAATTCTTTATATATTAGAGAACACTTAATCATTCAAACAAGATTTTTGGCTTAGTTCACTCAGTTCTACAGCTTCCGTTTTCATCATCCTGTCTATTAGAGAAGGCATTTCAAGGCAGAAGTGCTTGCCCTGAGGCCAAAGAAGTTGTGTGGGCTCAAGAACCTGCATGTTCACTCTCAGTGAAAACACCTCAACTCTGAAGGAATTTATAATTAGTAACAGTTTGAAAGATCTCACTGTAAGTGGGAAGAAACAACTTAGGGATTAGGTTGGGTATGTGTAAGAAATGAGGAGGTGATGAAAGAGGTTTGGTGCCAAGTTCTGTTATAGGTGCCTAGTATAGTATTTCTTGTATATAGGAAATTTTCTCCTCTTTTTGGTCCTTCCTTTTCCAATGATGAAAGTGATCTATCCCTTTGGAATGAGAAGTTTCTGGAGAGGGATTGGCTTATGAGAAAAGCAGGTTTGATGTGTGAGATCACATGCTGTGCCCAGTAAAGGTGGAGTTTACCCTAGCACTCCTTTATTACTTACAAAACCAATAGTTTCATGTGAAACCAATACACTTTGCCCTTTGTGGGGCCCTTCACCTTTCTGTCTATATTCAAGGGTGAATATAATATGATCCCTTAAGGATTAACTTCTATAAATTGCCATTGGCTTAAAAACCCAAGAGAATGATTATAATAAAATCTAAATTGTTGGTCATTATGTTAGGCCAGTAGTTCCCAGCTAGGGGCAATTTTACCTCCCAGGGGATATTTGTTAATTCCTGGAGACATTTTTTATTGTTACAAATTGAGGGGAGGGGTACTGTTACCGGCCTCTAGTGAGTAGAGTCCAAGGATGTTACTAAATATTATACATTGCACAGGATAGCCCTTTACAATCAAGATATATCTAGCCCCAAATAACAATAGTGCTGAGGTTGATAACCTTGTATTAAAAAAGAATGTTTGGGGGAGGGATGGTGGGCTGTTTCTGAGCACATCGTCTTATAACAAACTGAGAGCAGCATATAACATGAACTCTTTTCCTGAAGATGTTCAGTCTCCTGGGGAAGCAGGCTAATAAGTAAATCAATGTAGTGTAGGCTTTGGTAGAGTTATGCAGAAGGAACATTCACTGAGGGAAGAATACCTAACTTCGACTGAGAAATTAAAGGAGGCCTATTATTAATTGATATTTATATGATAAAATGTAATATAACTTTTAGCTACATTAGTTTTCACTTGCAAGTAGCAGAAAGATCTGTCAATAAAAGTGATCAGCAAAACTGGAAAGTCAAGAGACAAAGTGAACTTCAGCGTTGGTTTGTTTCAGCCGCAGAGTGACATCACCAAGGAAGGACCTGATATAATCCTTCCTCTCCTCTGCCTTCCAAAGTCTCAAGCTTCAGTTTAAGACTCATTCATCTTCAGGTTCATAAGACGGCTACACACTACACATCAATTGCAGGAGAGGAGGAAAGAATGTCAATTTCAAGACCCTCTCGGAAGAGTCAGGAAATATTTTTCACATAAATCTCATCTTATCTCTCACTGTCTGTAACTGGTTCATCTGAACAAAGAACTGTACCCAGGATATAAAATCATGCTTGTTAGCTAGGGTTGAGCCAAGCTTAAACTATATCACTAGGGAAGTATGGATACTTAAACAGAAAGAGGAATAGCTACAGAAAGAAACAAAATAGATGGTAGCAAGGCAACCACAATGGCCATTGTATGTAGGAAGAACATTCAAGGCAGAAAAAATAGCTCAGATAAAGACATAAAGAAAGAGCACAGCATGTTCAAACTGAATCTCTAAAGCGGTTGATATGGTTGGAATCCAGGAGATGTGGTGAGAAGTAGTAACAAACGGAGTTGGAAAGAAAGGCAGGGGCCAGGTCATAAAAGCATCTAAGTGCCATGACAAGGACATTATTCTGTAGCCAATTCTGAACCATTACAGATTTTTGACAATTGTCTATGATAGGATTGAGAAGAATAGAAAGGAGGAAGTTGAAACTGGGAGCAGAGAACTCTAATTTTGGACAACTGATGTAATGCATCTGAATTTTATTTAAGAAATGATAACAATTATACCTTGTTTTTCTAAGCACTAAATGGGGCAAAATATGGAAAATGCTTAACACACAGCAGGTAATCAAATGTTAGTTATCATTTGTTCACATACTTGGAAACGCTAGCTTTGTGTTTCATCTGCACCACTACCACTTACTGTGGGAACTTGGTCAAATTAATTACCTTGAATAAGAGTCCATTTTCTCTCTACTCCACATCACATGATTATTATGAAGATTACATGGGATTATATTTATAAACATCACAGTGTAACTGAATGAGACTATAATTTCACAAGTCACTATAATAGATTATTTATAATAGAGGAAATACGGAGAGGTGGAGAGGGTGATGATCTATCTTAGAGGAAGAATAGATTGGATATAGAGAGTATGGGTAAGGGAGAAATCGATTATCACTCAGAGTTTTTGATGTGAGCTATTGGGTATATTGTAATTTCATTTTCTGAGGTAGGGAAGCTTTGGGCTGTAGGTGAGAACCAGGTTTCATTTCATTTCATGTTTTGAACATTTTAAATTGGAAATGTTGGTAAGATATTCAGGTTGAGATGTCAGGGAGCAAATTGGATATGTAAGTCTGGCACTTGGTGGAGAAGTCTCTCTGGAAATATAGATATGGGAGTTGACAGCACACCTGCAGAAGCTACACCATGGGGATTATGAGATAAACTAGAAAGAGCAGAGAAAGAGAAGACATCAGGAAGAGTGTAAGATCTGAAGGAGTCTATCATTTAGGGGTTTAGTAAGGGAGAAGGAATCAGCAAAGGAGACTGTGAAGGAGAAGCCAACTATTTAAGAGTCAGGCGCATGTAAATTTCAGAGAAGGAAGGAGTGATCAGCTGTATCAAACTCCAATTCAAACTGCTTTAGTATCCTTAAAAAAAGTAGTTTCAGTGAACTTCCGGGAGTGGAATCCAGATAGAAGTGGGCTGATAAGTGCGTGGTAAATGAAGAACTGGAGGAAATACAATTCTTTTTAAAAAAATATACATTAGTGAGGGAAGAAATTATCTCTTATTTTTTAGACATTTTGACAGCAAAGGAAAGCTCCCAAGAAGAGCTGAAAAATGAGGTAGGATATAAAATAGAATGTAAGTAAGGGGAGGATTTTTGTTGTTGTTTTAGGATAAGAATTCTACAACATATTTGCCTATTTATGGAAATAATACAGCTGGAGGGAAAGGGGCTCACTGAGCGGGTAAACCTTGAGCAGATGTGAGTTCCTAGACCCAGGGTACAAGTGGGAGAGGTTAGCTTTTGAGATGGGGACGGATGCATCCTCCTTTCTAAGAGGAGGGAAGAAGGAAAAGATGGTGCAAGCACAGGAGGGCTTACACCTTGAGAGGGGAGTACAGGTCTGGTCACCTCAGTATGGGTTTTTCTTCATTTACCTTGCTTGGCACTTTGGGCTTTTTCAAATTGAACTTTTGTGGGTTGGTTTGTTTTTCAGAGCAGTTTAGGTTTACAATAAAATTAAGAGGAAGGTACAGAGATTATCCTGCCCACACATACGTAGAGCCTCATCCATTATCAACATCATTCACCAGAATTGTATATTTTTACCGAGAATGATCTACATGGACACATCATAATCACCCAATGTATACAGTTCACATTAGGGTTCACTATTAGTGCTATGTATTCTATGGGTTTGGACAAATGTATATCTATCCATATATCCATCATTATAATATCATGAAGAATATTCTCACTACTCTCAAATTCCTCTGTTCTCTGCCTATTCATCTCTCCTCTGACTCCCCCACTACTGCCCTTAGCAACTACCGATCTTTTTGGATCCTGTGTCCATAGGTTTGACTTCTCTATAATATCATATAGTTGGAATCATGCAGTATGCCGCCTTTTCAGATTGGCTTCTTTCACTTAATAATATGCTTTGAGGTTTCTCCATGTCTTTTCATGTCTTGATAGTTCATTTCTTTTTAGCACTGAATAATATTCCATTGTCTGGATGGACCACAGTTTATTTATCCATTCGCCTACTGAGGGACATTTTGCTTGCTGCCAAGTTTTGGCGACTATAAATAAAACTGCTGTAAACATCCATGTGCAAGTTTTTGTGTAGACCTAAGTTCTCAGCTCCTTTGGGTAAATACCAAGGCATATGACTGCTAAATCATGAGGTAAAAATATGGTATAGCTTTGTAAGAAACTGCCAAACTGTCTTTGAAAGTGGCTGTACCATTTCGCCTTCCCAGCAGCAATGAATGAGAGTTGCTCTTGGCTCATATCCTCACCAGCACTGGGTGTTGTCAGTGTTCCAGATTTTGGACATTCCAATAGGTGTCTACTGGTATTTCATTGTTGCTTTAATTTGCATTTCCCTGATGACATATAATGTGGAGCATCTTTTCATATGCTTATATGCCACCTATATACCTTCTTTGGTGAACAGGTCTTTTTAATCAGGTTGTTTGTTTTCTTATTCTTGAGTTTTAAATGTTCTTCGTATATTTTGGATAACAGTCCTTTATAAGACGTGTCTTTTGCAAGTATTTTCTCCCAGTCTGTGGCTTGTCTTCTTGATATTGTCTTTCAAAGCACAGGAGTTTTTAATTTTTTTTTTTTTTAATTTATTTATTTATGGCTGTGTTGGGTCTTCATTTCTGTGCGAGGGCTCTCTCTAGTTGTGGCAAGGGGGGCCACTCTTCATCGCGGTGCGCTGGCCTCTCACTGTCGCGGCCTCTCTTGTTGCGGAGCACAGGCTCCAGGCGCGCAGGCTCAGTAATTGTGGCTCACGGGCCCAGTTGCTCTGTGGCATGTGGGATCTTCCCAGACCAGGGCTTGAACCTGTGTCCCCTGCATTGGCAGGCAGATTCTCAACCACTGCGCCACCAGGGAAGCCCAGGAGTTTTTAATTTTAATGAAGTCCAGTTTATCAATTATTTCAGCAACAGATCATGTGTTTGGTGTTGTATCTAAAAAGGCAACACAATACCAAAGGTCATTCAGGTTTTCTCCTATGTTATTTTCTAGGAGTTTTATAGTTTTGTGTTTTACATTTAGATATGATTCATTTTGAGTTAATTTTGGGAAGGGCATAATGTCTGTCTAGATTCTATTTTTTTTTGCATGTGGATGTCCAGTTGTTCCAGCACCATTTGTGGAAGAGACTGTCTTTGCTTCATTGTGTTGCCTTTGCTCCTTTGTCAAAGATCAGTTGACTATATTTATGTGGGTCTATTCTGGGCTCTCTAGTCTGTTCTACTGATATATTTGTCTTTTTTTTGCCAACATCACACTGCCTTGATTACTGTAGCTTTTTTTTTTTAACATCTTTATTGGAGAATAATTGCTTTACAATGGTGTGTTAGTTTCTGCTTTATAACAAAGTGAATCAGTTATACATATACATATATCCCCATATCTCTTCCCTCTTGCATCTCCCTCCCTCCCACCCTCCCTATCCCACCCCTCTAGGTGGTCACCAAGAAACGAGCTGATCTCCCTGTGCTATGCGGCTGCTTCCCACTAGCTTTCTATCTTAAGTTTGGTAGTGTATATATGTCCATGCCACTCTCTCACTTTGTCCCAACTTACCCTTCCCCTTCCCTGTATCCTGAAGTCCATTCTCTAGTAAGTCTGCATCTTTATTCCCGTCTTGCCCCTAGGTTCTTCATGATCATTTTTTTTTCTTTTTTTACATTCCATATACATGTGTTAGCATACGGTATTTGTTTTTCTCTTTCTGACTTACTTCACTCTGTATGACAGTCTCTAGGTCCATCCACCTCACTACAAATAACTCAGTTTTGTTCCTTTTTATGGCTGAGTAATATTCCATTGTATATATGTGCCACATCTTCTTTATCCATTCATCTGTTGATGGACACTTTGGTTGCTTCCATATCCTGGCTATTGTAAATAGAGCTGCAATGAACATTTTGGTACATACCTCTTTTTGAATTATGGTTTTCTCAAGGCATATGCCCAGTAGTGGGATTGCTGGGTCGTATGGTAGTTCTATTATTAGTTTTTTAAGGAACGTACATACTGTTCTCTGTAGTGGCTGTATCAATTTACATTCCCACCAACAGTGCAAGAGGGTTCCCTTTTCTCCACACCCTCTCCAGCATTTATTGTTTGTAGATTTTTTGATGATGGCCATTCTGACCAGTGTGTGATGATATCTCATTGTAGTTTTAATTTGCATTTCTCTAATGATTAATGATGTTGAGCATTCTTTCATGTGTCTGTTGGCAATCTGTATATCTTCTTTGGAGAAATGTCTATTTAGGTTTTCTGCCCATATTTGGATTGGGTTTTTTGTTTTTTTAATATTGAGCTCCATGAGCTGCTTGTAAATTTTGGAGATTAATCCTTTGTCAGTTGCTTCATTTGCAAATATTTTCTCCCATTCTGAGGGTTGTCTTTTCGTCTTGTTTATGGTTTCCTTTGCTGTGCAAAAGCTTTTTAGGTTCATTAGGTCCCATTTGTTTATTTTTGTTTTTATTTCCATTTCTCTAGGAGGTGGATCAAAAAGGATCTTGCTGTGATTTATGTCATAGAGTGTTCTGCCTATGTTTTCCTCTAAGAGTTTGGTGGTGTCTGGCCTTACATTTAGGTCTTTAATCCATTTTGAGTTTATTTTTGTGTATGGTGTTAGGGAGTGTTCTAATTTCATTCTTTTACATGTAGCTGTCCAGTTTCCCCAGCACCACTTATTGAAGAGGCTGTCTTTTCTCCATTGTATATTCTTGCCTCATTTATCAAAGATAAGGTGACCATATGTGTGTGGGTTTATCTCTGGGCTTTCTCTCCTGTTCCATTGATCTATATTTCTGTTTCTGTGCCAGTACCATACTGTCTTGATTACTATAGATTTGTAGTATAATCTGAAGTCAGGGAGCCTGATTCCTCCAGCTCCATTTTCTTTATCAAGATTGCTTTGGCTATTCGGGGTCATTTGTATTTCCATACAAATTGTGAAATTTTTTGTTCTAGTTCTGTGAAAAAAGCCATTGGTAGTTTGATAGGGATTGCATTGAATCTGTAGATTGCTTTGGGTACTAGAGTCATTTTCACAATGTTGATTCTTCAAATCCAAGAATATGGTATATCTGTCCATCTATTTGTATCATCTTTAATTTCTTTCATCAGTGTCTTATAATTTTCTGCATACAGGTCTTTTGTCTCCTTAGGTAGGTTTATTCCTAGATATTTTATTCTTTTTGTTGCAATGGTAAATGGGAGTGTTTTCTTAATTTCACTTTCAGATTTTTCATCATTAGTGTATAGGAATGCAAGAGATTTCTGTGCATTAATTTTGTATCCTGCTACTTTACCAAATTCATTGCTTAGCTCTAGTAGTTTTCTGGTAGCATCTTTAGGATTCTCTATGTATAGTATCACATCATCTGCAAACAGTGACAGCTTTACTTCTTCTTTTCCAATTTGGATTCCTTTTATTTCTTTTCCTTCTCTGATTGCTGTGGCTAAAACTTCCAAAACTATGTTGAATAATAGTGGTGAGAGTGGGCAACCTTGTCTTGTTCCTGATCTTAGTGGAAATGGTTTCAGTTTTTCACCATTGAGGACGATGTTGGCTGTGGGTTTGTCATATATGGCCTTTATTATGTTGAGGAAAGTTCCCTCTATGCTTACTTTCTGGAGGGTTTTTATCATAAATGGATGTTGAATTTTGTCAAAAGCTTTCTCTGCATCTATTGAGATGATCATATGGTTTTTCTCCTTCAATTTGTTAATATGGTGTATCACGTTGATTGACATGCGTATATTGAAGAATCCTTGCATTCCTGGGATAAACCCCACTTGATCATAGTATATGATCCTCTTTAATGTGCTGTTGGATTCTGTTTGCTAGTATTTTTTGAGGATTTTTGCATCTATGTTCATCAGTGATATTGGCCTGTAGTTTTCTTTCTTTGTGACATCTTTGTCTGGTTTTGGTATCAGAGTGATGGTGGCCTCGTAGAATGAGTTTGGGAGTGTTCCTCCCTCTGCTATATTTTGGAAGAGTTTGAGAAGGATAGATGTTAGCTCTTCTCTAAATGTTTGATAGAATTCGCCGGTGAAGCCATCTGGTCCTGGGCTTTTGTTTATTGGAAGATTTTTAATCACAGTTTCAATTTCAGTACTTGTGATTGGTCTGTTCATATTTTCTATTTCTTCCTGGTTCAGTCTCGGCAGGTTGTGCATTTCTAAGAATTTATCCATTTCTTCCAGATTGTCCATTTTATTGGCATATAGTTGCTTGTAGTAATCTCTCATGATCCTTTGTATATCTTCAGTGTCAGGTTTTACTTCTCCTTTTTATTTCTAATTCTGTTGATTTGAGTCTTCTCCCTTTTTTTCTTGATAAGTCTGGCTAATGGTTTATCAATTTTGTTTATCTTCTCAAAGAACCAGCTTTTAGTTTTGTTGATCTTTGCTCTCATTTCCTTCATTTCTTTTTCATTTATTTCTGATCTGATCTTTATGATTTCTTTCCTTCTGCAAATTTTGGGTATTTTTTGTTCTTCTTTCTCTAATTGCTTTAGGTGTAAGGTGAGGTTGTTTATTTGAGATGTTTCTTGTTTCTTAAGGTAGGATTGTATTGCTATAAACTTCCCTCTTAGAACTGCTTTTGCTGCATCCCATAGGTTTTGGGTAGTCGTGTTTTCATTGTCATTTGTTTCTAGGTATATTTTGATTTCCTCTTTGATTTCTTCAGTGATCTCTTGGTTATTAAGTAGTGTATTGTTTAGCCTCCATGTGTTTGTATTTTTTACAAATTTTTTTCCTGTAATTGATATCTAGACTCATAGCATTGTGGTCGGAAAAGATACTTGATAAAATTTTCTTAAATTTATCAAGGCTTGATTTGTGACCCAAGATATGATCTATCCTGGAGAATGTTCTATGAGCACTTGAGAAGAATGTGTATTCTGTTGTTTTGGGATGGAATGTCCTATAAATATCAATTAAGTCCATCTTGTTTAATGTGTCATTTAAAGCTTGTGTTTCCTTATTTATTTTCATTTTGGATGATCTGTCCATTGGTGAAAGTGGGGTGTTAATGTCCCCTACTATGGTTGTGTTACTGTCTTTTTCCCCTTTTATGGCTGTTAGTATTTGCCTTATGTATTGAAGTGCTCCTATGTTGGGTGCATAAATATTTACAATTGTTATACCTTCTTCTTGGATTGATCCCTTGATCATTATGTAGTGTCCTTCTTTGTCTCTTGTAATAGTCTTTGTTTTAAAGTTTATTTTGTCTGATATGAGAATTGTTACTCCAGCTTTCTTTTGATTTCCATTTGCATGGAATATCTTTTTCCATCCCCTCACTTTCAGTCTGTATGTGTCCCTAGGTCTGAAGTGGGTCTCTTGTAGACAGCATATATATGGGTCTTGTTTTTGTATCCATTCAGCCAGTCTATGTCTTTTGGTTGGAGCATTTAATCTATTTACATTTAAGGTAATTTTCGATATGTATGTTCCTATTACCATTTTCTTAATTGTTTTGGGTTTATTATTGTAGGTCTTTTCCTTCTCTTGTGTTTCCTGCCTAGAGAAGTTCCTTTAGCATTTGTTGTAAAGCTGGTTTGGTGGTGCTGAATTCTCTTAGTTTTTGCTTGTCTGTAAAGGTTTTAATTTCTCCATCATATCTGAATGAGATCCTTGCTGTGTAGAGTAATCTTGGTTGTAGGTTTTTCTCCTTCATTATGTTAAATATGTCCTGCCACTCCCTTCTGACTTGCAGAGTTTCTGCTGAAAGATCAGCTGTTAACCTTATGGGGATTCCCTTCTGTGTTATTTGTTGTTTTTCCCTTGCTGCTTTTAATATTTGTTCTTTGTATTTAATTTTTGATAGTTTGATTAATATGTGTCTTGACGTGTTTCTCCTTGGATTTATTCTGTATGGGACTCTCTGTTCTTCCTGGACTCGATTAACTATTTCCTTTACCATATTAGGGAAGTTTTCAACTATAATCTCTTCACATATTTTCTCAGTCCCTTTCTTTTTCTCTTCTTCTTCTGGGACCCCAGTACTTTGAATGTTGGTGCGTTTAATGTTGTCCCAGAGGTCTCTGAGACTGTCCTCAATTCTTTTCATTCTTTTTTCTTTATTGTGTTCTTCAGTAGTTATTTCCACTATTTTATCTTCCAGGTCACTTATCCATTCTTCTGCCTCAGTTATTCTGCTATTGAGAATTTTTAATTCTCAATAGAGAATAAAATTCTCTAGAGAATTTTTAATTTCATGTATTGTGTTGTTCATCATTGTTTGCTCTTTAGTTCTTCTAGGTCCTTGTTGAACCTTTCTTGCATTTTCTCCATTCTATTTCCAAGATTTTGGATCATATTTACTATCATTATTCTGAGTTCTTTTTCAGGTAGACTGCCTATTTCCTCTTCACTTGTTAGGTCTGGTGGGTTTTTGCCTTGCTCCTTCATCTGCTGTGTGTTTCTCTGTCTTCTCATTTTGCTTAATTTGCTGTGTTTGGGGTCTCTTTTTTGCAGGCTGCAGGTTTGTAGTTCCCGTTGTTTTTGGTGTCTGTCCCCAGTGGCTAAGGTTGGTTCAGTGGGTTGTGTAGGCTTCCTGGTGGAGGGGACTATTGTCTGTGTTCTGGTGGATGAGGCTGGATCTTGTCTTTCTGGTGTGTAGGTCCACGTCTGGTGGTGTGTTTTGGGGTGTCTGTGGCCTTATTATTTTAGGCAGTCTCTGTGCTAATGGATGGGGTTGTGTTCCTGTCTTGCTAGTTGTTTGGCATAGGGTGTCCAGCACTGTAGCTTGCTGGTCGTTGAGTGGAGCTGGGTCTTGGCGTTGAGATGGAGATCTCTGGTAGATTTTTGCCATTTGATATTACGTGGAGCTGGGACGTCTCCTGTGGGCCAGTGTCCTGAAGTTGGCTCTCCCTCCTCAGTGGCACAGCCCTGATGCCTGGCTGGAGCACCAAGAGCCTGTCCTCCACACGGCTCAGAACAAAAGGGAGGAAAGAAAGAAAGAAAGAAAGAAGACATAATAAAATAAAATAAAATAAAAAGATAAGTTATTAAAATAAAAAATAAAAAATAATTATTAAGAAAAAAAATTTTTAAGTAATAAAAAAAATAATAAAAACGGACAGAGAGAAACCTAGGACAAATGGTAAAAGCAAAGCTATACAGACAAAATCACACACAGAAGCATACACATACACACTCACAAAAAGAGAAAAAGGGAAATATATATATATATCGTTGCTCCCAAAGTCCACCTCCTCAATTTGGGATGATTCGTTGTCTATTCAGGTATCCCACAGATGCAGGGTACATCAAGTTGATTGTGGAGATTTAATCCACTGCTCCTGAGGCTGCTGGGAGAGATTTCCCTTTCTGTTCTTTGTTCGCACAGCTCCTGGGGTTCAGCTTTGGATTTGGCCCTGCCTCTGCGTGTAGGTCGCCTGAGGGCGTCTGTTCCTGCTCAGGCACGACAGGGTTAAAGGAGCAGCTGCTTCAGGGTCTCTGGCTCACTCAGGCTGTGGGGAGGGACGGGTACGGATGCGGGGCGAGCCTGCGGCACCAGAGGCCGGCGTGACGTTGCAGCAGCCTGAGGCGCGCCGTGCGTTCTCCCGGGGAAGTTGTCCCTGGATCACGGGACCCTGGCAGTGGCGGGCTGCACAGGCTCCC
This sequence comes from Balaenoptera acutorostrata, assembly GCF_949987535.1. NCBI lineage: Eukaryota > Metazoa > Chordata > Mammalia > Artiodactyla > Balaenopteridae > Balaenoptera > Balaenoptera acutorostrata. The sequence goes on from NC_080064.1 coordinate 148,503,599, forward strand.
GGGAGGGGCGGTGTGGAGAGTGACCTGTGCTTGCACACAGGCTTCTTGGTGGTGGCAGCAGCAGCCTTAGCGTCTCATGCCCGTCTCTGGGGTCCGCGCTGATAGCTGCGGCTCGCGCCCGTCTCTGGAGCTCCTTTAAGCAGCGCTCTGAATCCCCTCTCCTTGCGCACCGCAAAACAAAGAGGCAAGAAAAAGTCTCTTGCCTGTTCGGCAGTTCCAGACCTTTTCCCGGCCTCCCTCCCGGCCAGCTGTGGCGCACTAACCCCTTCAGGCTGTGTTCACGCCGCCAACCCCAGTCCTCTGCCTGCGATCCGACCGAAGCCTGAGCCTCAGCTCCCAGCCCCACCCGCCCCGGCGGGTGAGCAGACAAGCCTCTCGGGCTGGTGAGTGCTGCTTGGCACCGAGCCTCTGTGCGGGAGTCTCTCCACTTTGCCCTCCGCACCCCTGTGGCTGCGCTCTCCTCCGCGGCTCCGAAGCTCCCCCCTCTGCCACCCGCAGTCTCTGCCCGCGAAGGGGCTCCTAGTGCGTGGAAACCTTTCCTCCTTCACAGCTCCCTCCCACTGGTGCAGGTCCCATCCCTATTCTTCTGTCTCTGTTTTTTCTTTTTTCTTTTGCCCTACCCAGGTAAGTGGGGAGTTTCTTGCCTTTTGGGAGTTCTGAGGTCTTCTGCCAGCATTCAGTAGGTGTTCTGTAGGAGTTGTTCCACATGTAGATGTATTTCTGATGTATATGTGGAGAGGAAGGTGATCTCCGCGTTTTACTCTTCCGCCATCTTGAAGCTCCTCCTAGTGTAGCTTTAAACTAAGTCTTGAAGTCAAGCAGCATCAGTCTTCCAAATTTGCTCTTCTTCAATATTGTTGGCTATTCTGGGTCTTTTGTCTCTTCATATAAACTGTACAATCAGTTTGTCAATATATGTATAAAATATCTTGCTGAGACTTTTATTTGGATTGCACTGAATCTAAAGCACACTTGGGAAGTACTCACATCTTGACACTACTGAATATTGACTCTTCCTATCCATAACTTTGGAATATTTCTCCACTTATTTAGTTCTTCTCTGATTTCATTCATGAGAGTTTTTGGTTTCCCTAATATAGACCTTGTACATTTTCGTTAGACATACTTAAGCATTATATTTGGGAGGATCCTAATGTAAATGGTATTGTATTTTTTAATCTCAAATTCTACTTGTTCATTGTTGGTATATAGGAAAGCAATTGACTTTCATATATTAACCTGTATCCTGCAACCTTGGAGATGAATTGGGCCTTTTATGTTTATCCTATTTCTTAACTGTCCCACTATTTTCTTCATTATTTTGCTCTACATTCTGGAATATTTCCTTATCTTCCCAGTTAATAATTCAGCTTTTCAAGCCTATTAATTCTCTTAATTTGCCTTTCTGTTTAATTTTTAGTCAATATTTCAGTATCTAAAATCTATTTATTTTTCTCTGATTGCTCCTTTAGTGTAATACTGTTTTTATTTCATGAATGCAATATTCTCTAATTTCTCTGAGTACAATGATTAAACATTCAACACTTTCCTTCTTTTATTTCTTACATGATCTTTTCCTTTTGAATTCGCTGTTCTCTTAGTTTATCTTATCTTTCTCTTCACTTTGCTTTCTTCAAATGTCTGATGATCAGATTTATGAATAAAAGTCTATGTTGAGTGGAATTGCTGGATCATACAGCAGTTCTATTTTTAACTTTTTGAGAACCCTCCATACTATTTTCCTTAGTGGCTGTACCAATTTCCATTCCCATCAACAGTGCACAAGAGTCCCCTTTTCTCCACACCCTCGCCAACACTTGTTATTTCTTTTCTTTTTGACGATAGCCATTCTGGCTGTGTGAGGTGATATCTCATTGTGGTTTTTATTTGCATTTCCCTGATGATTAGTATGCTGAGTATCTTTTCATGTGTCTGTTGGTCAACTGTATGTGTTCTTTGGAAAAATGCCTATTCAGGTCCTCTGCCCATTTTGTAACTGGGTGATTTGCCTTTTCGATATTGAGTTGTGTGAATTCTTTATATATTTTGGATATTAGCCCCTTATTGAACATATCATTTGCAAATATTTTCTCCCATTCAGTAGGCTGCCATTTCATTACATTGATGGTTTCTGTTGCTGTACAAGAGCTTTTACGTTTGAGTAGGTCCCACTTGTTTATTTTTGCCTTTGTTTTCCTTGCCTGAGGAGATAAATCCAAAAAAATATTGCTAAGACCAATGTCAAAGAGCATACTGCCTATGTTTTCCTCTAGGAGTTTTATGGTTTCAGGTCTTATATTTAGGACTCTAAACTATTTTGAGTTTACTTTTGTATATGGTGTGAGGGAATGTTCTAGTTTCATTCTTTTTCCTGTAGGTGTCCAGTTTTGCCAAAACCACTTATTGAAAATACTGTCTTTTCCCCACTGTATATTCTTGACTCATTCACTTATATGTGGAATCTAAAAAATAAAATAAATGAGCAAATATAACAATGCAGAAACAGACTCAGAGATACAGAGAACAAACTAGTGACTACCAGAGGAGAGAGGGGTGGGAGAGGGGCAAAATAGGTGAAGGAGATTAAGAGGTACAACTTCTATGTATAGCATAAATAAGTTATAAGGATGTAATGCATAATAAATAAGTTATGAGGGAATATAGTCAATATTTTATAACTTTGTATAGAGTATAAGCTATAAAAATAGCAAATTACTATATTGTACCTGAAACTAATATAATATTATAAGTCAACTGTACTTCAGTTTTTAAAAAGGTCTATGTTTATTAATACAAGTAACTGGCTTGGGTAAGTTTTTTTGCAGTTCTGTAGCACTGTTAGAATAAAAAGCCTATTTTCAAACATAAGTCAGATTGTGGCCCTGCATATGTAGTCAGGTCCTATAGAGAGGAAGCTTTCCCTTTACGGCATGTAACTATCTTAACAGCCTAATTCTGACAAATTCTTACTAGGATATACTCAGTCTTATTCTCTTTTCCTTTCTCTCCCTCTCTCTCTCTCTCTCTCTCAATCTGATTATTACAGGTGGGACTGTTGCATAATGTGAAGGAGAGGGAATTACCAGATCAAACTCAGGTTCTGGCATGAGCAATGGTCTCATTTTCATACTGTTTGTTGTATAAACGAGAAAAGATAAGGCAATTTTTTCCTTCACTAGTGATTTTCAAGAAATGATGGTAAAACTTCCTAATATAATTTTTATGATAACTGTATCTTCTTATAACCTTTTTTTTGTTTATATTCCATTTTACCTAGAGGAAACAGAATTTTGTTAATGTTTGGTTTTTTTTTTTTCATCTTTCCTTGTATATAACTGTATTTTCACCTACTACCCTTACCCAGACTAAACTATTTGACATTGCTAAGTTTGTACATGTGTGAGGGATTTAGTTCATCTGTTTCCGATAAAATCTGCTGGTCACTTAGTCTAAAATTTACTAAAGGCATGGATAAGAACAGCAAACCCAGATTAGACACATGGTTTTCTTTTATCTTCGTTCTTTTTTTTTTTTTTCTGGCTATGTGGGATGTTAGTTGCCCAACCAGGGATTGAACCCACGTCCCCTACATTGGAAGGGCAGAATCTTAACCACTGGACAACCAGGGAAGTCCCTAGACTTCCAAGTCCCATGGTTTTAATCATTGGTTCTATCACTCCCCAGCTGAAAGGATATTACATTGTAATTTTTTATAGAAAATATCTTTTAATTTGAATTGGATATGACCCTTATTGCTAATAAATCCAGTATTACATTATAATAAGTTTCTGCCACATTCCATTTCTAATTCTCTCCTTTCTGGATCAATGAAAATAAGATCTAATATCTCTTTTAACTGTTGTTTCTATTTAGGAAATGTTCCTCATTATCTGGAGATTATTGGAACTAGGTAAGATTTCAAAAATTAAGGAAATGATCATCAAAAGCATTACTGTGCTGGTACTTCTTGCAAATATTGTTGGTTATTTTTATATAATACACCCTTTTTGTAGAGCATTTTGTCTGTTTTTATACCAGAAACATCTGTATATCTTTCCTCAGACATTCTATTAATAAATAAACATGTTCGGGCTTCCCTGGTGGCGCAGTGGTTGAGAGTCTGCCTGCTAATGCAGGGGACACGGGTTCGAGCCCTGGTCTGGGAAGATCCCACATGCCGCGGAGCGGCTGGGCCCGTGAGCCACAATTACTGAGCATGCGCGTCTGGAGCCTGTGCTCCGCAACGGGAGAGGCCGCGGTAGTGAGAGGCCCGCGCACCGTGATGAAGAGTGGCCCCCGCTTGCCACAACTGGAGAAAGCCCTAGCACAGAAACGAAGACCCAACATAGCAATCAATCAATCAATCAATTAATCAATAAATAAATAAATAAATAAATAAACATGTTCTTGAGCATTGGTCTAGCACTTTGGAAGAATTTTTTAATAATTTTTAAGTGAATTTTCTGCTTTACTCTAACCTAATGTACATGGAATGCAAACAGGACATCACTGTTTTACAGCTATGAAAACAATCAGAGAGTTACCCTGAAAGAAATTGACGTTGTTAGAAGAGAACCAGGTAAATCCTCTGGATCCAAGCAACATTCATCTAGAACAGAGAGCCAGAGAGACCAGGGCTGAGTCTTCACTCCATTTCTCACTGTGTGATCTTGCATAGCTCATTTAAACTCTCTGAACCTAAACTATATTGTCTGTAAAGCAAAAATCATAATATGTATCTTTGACAGTAATTGTAAGTATTTGCAATAAGTCACTAACCTGGTAAATTCAAAATAAAATAGTAACTATTACAACTACTACTACTATAACCACTACCACCACCACTACTACAATGCTGCTGCTACTACTATTACTGTTACTATTACTACTACTACCAACACTACTACTACTACTACTACTACTACTACTACTACTACTACTACTAATCCTACTTCTCCTTCTATTTATTGGCAGTTTCAGATACTTTGGTTAAAATGTATACCAAAGGACTTTTAATGTTGATGATAATCATAAGCATATTTCTGGACACACTTATTCATGACAAAGACTTGCAATTTGGCTTCTTTCTTTCTTTTTATTGAAGTATAGTTGATATATATTTTCTTTTTCATATTCTTTTCCATTATAGACTATTACAAGATATTGAATATAGTTCCTTGTGTGATACAGTAGGACCTTGTTGTTTATCTATTTTATGTATAGCAGTTTGTATCTACTAATTCCAAACTCCTAATCTCCCCTCTTCCTTCCCCCCCCCCACCCCGCTATACCCTTTGGTAACCATAAGTTTGTTTTCTATGTCTGTGAGTCTGTTTATATTTTGTAAATAAGTTCATTTGTGTCATATTTTAGATTCCACACGTAAGTGATATCACACAGTATTTATCTTTCTCTGTCTGACTTACTTCACTTAGTATGATAATCTGTTGGTTCATCCATGTTGCTGCAAATGGCATTATTTCATTCTTTTTTATGGCTGAGTAATATTCCATTCTATAAATATATCACATCTTCTTTACCCATTCATCTGTTGAGGACATTTAGGTTGCTTCCATGTCTTGGCTATTGTAAGTAGTACTGCAATGAACATTGAGGTGCATGTATCTGTTCAAATTAGAGTTTTCTCCAGATATATGCCCAGGAGTGGGATTGCTGGATCATATGGTAACTCTATTTTCAGTTTTTTCCCTGAAAATAGAAATAAAAAAAAAATTTTTTTTTTTTTTACACTTAAAAAGAAACAAACCCTTGTGTCGAGGGCTGACTTTAAATAGATCACAGCTAGGGAGCTTCCCTGCTACATACGAAACCCTGACCCAGAAGTAAGTCATCTACGAATGGTTTAGCACAAGGTTCCCCAAGAACATGTAATGCATGACGGGTAAGGAGGTGGCCGCCTTCCCGGCCGCGCCCCTCAGTTTTTTAAGGATGCTCCATACTGTTTTCCATAGTGGCTGCACCAATTTACATTCCCATCAACTGTGTATGAGGACTTCCTTTTCTCCATACCCTCTTCAGCATTTATTGATTGTAGGCTTTTTAATGATGGCCATTCTGACTGGTGTGAGGTGATACCTCATTGTAGTTTTGATTTGTATTTCTCTGATAATTAGCGATGTCAAGAATCTTTCCTTGAGGACACGGGGAGTGGGAAGGGTAAGCTGGGACGAAGTGAGAGAGTGGCATGGACATATATACACTACCAAATGTAAAATAGATAGCTAGTGGGAAGCAACCGCATAGCATAGGGAGATCAGCTCGGTGCTTTGTGACCACCTAGAGGGGTGGGATAAGGAGGGTGGGAGGGAGACACAAGAGGGAGGGGATATAGGGATATATGTACACGTATAGCTGATTCACTTTGTTATAAAGCAGCAACTAACACACCATTGTAAAGTAATTATACTCCAATAAAGATGTTTAAAAAAAGAGAGAGAGAGAAAAAAAAGAATTTCATGAGCCTATTGGCCATTTGTATGTCTTCTTTGGAGAAATGTCTATTTAGGTCTTCTACTCATTTTTTGATTGGGTTTTTTTTTGGTTGTTGTTGAGTTGTATGAGCTGTTTATATATTTTGGAAATTAAGCCCTTGTAGGTTGCATCATTTGCAAATATTGTTTCCTAGTCTGTAGGTTGTCTTTACATTTTGTTTATGGTTTCCTTTGCTGTGCAAAAGCTTATAAGTGTGATTAGGTCTCATTTGTTTATTTTTGCTTTTATTTCTATTGCCTTGGGAAATGACCTAAGAAAATATTGCTATGATTTATTTCAGAGAATGTTTTGCCTATGTTCTCTTCTAGGAGTTTTACGGTCTCCTGTCTTATATTTAAGTCTTTAAGCAATTTGGCTTCTTTCTAATTGATGTGATAAACTGTGGGTAAAAAGCTAAAATAACTTATTTTTGCAGCTAAAACCATTTTAAAAGCAATAGGTGAATTGTATTTGTACTTTCCCATTCCCCACAATTATACCCTAATGACGTATAATACAATATGAAGCATGGGTCTTTATTCGTTTAAATGAGGCTCTGGTTCAAATACTTCAAGTAAGAGAGCACTGAAAAACCAGTGCTATTTCTTATTATCTTTTAGTATTTATAGGTCACTGTTTGGAGTTAGTGCTGGTTGCCTAGTAAACAACATCGCCCTTTAATGTAAATACATAAAATATGACTAATAAACTGACTAGGTTCTAGCGAAAACTTAGGTAATAGTTTGAACTAGTGAAAAATTTTCCTTCCTAAGCTTCATAACAGTTCTTATTCAAGCAATGAGTATTTCATTTATTGTCCCTCCTGTTTGGAAGGTTTGCCTCTATACCTAGTTAACTTCTATTTCTCTTTCGGATCTCAACTCAGACGTCACTGTTTTGGGGAAAGCTTTCCTGACCCTCTCTAGGCTATGACAAGTCCCTTGTTAGTCTTTCTCATAGTACTGCTAGCGCTGAGTGTCTTTCCTAAGACACTCCGTAACTGTTTATTCGTATGATTACTTGATTGATACCTGTCCCACCAGAACGAAGGCTCCATCAGGGTAGAGATCACTTTTCTTGGCAAATAGTACATGATAAATAATATTTATTAAATATATAAATGGCATTTGACCTTTAGACTAAAGCCAGATAACTCTAATAAAAACTCCAGCATTATTATTTTCCCTCCAGAAAGATCTTTTTATTTATGGCAGTTATTTATTTTTAAAATGTGTCCCATTACCTGAGGGTACATGGGACCAATCCTTGGCAAGCAGAAATATAGGACTTCTCTGTTGGCTGGGAATTGCACTTTGAATTCAGAATCAATCAATAATTTTTGGTATTATTACCAAAAATATAATATTAAGTGAAAATAATTGGGTTGAAAAACTTCATATCCTATAAAATTTCAGTTTTGTCAAATATACATCACAATGATTAAGAAAGACTGGAAAGTAATGGTATTGTGGTGATTATTATTTTCTTCTTTGTACCTTTCTGTAATTGCCAAATTCACTAAAATTAGCATCTAATGCACTTTTAATCAGATATAAAACAATAAATATTACCCTCTAGTTCAGAAAGCCTTCCTTAGTTCATCTCAAAACAATAAAAATGAATTAACTTCTTAAACCTTCTTACCTCTTTACCCCATAACCACTTCCATCTAGATTGTTCTTTATTCATGATCTATAAAATTAATCATTTCAAAAGGTAAACCCTTAATTTTCCAAATGATATCCTTTAAAATAATAGCTATACTTAACTTCATAACAAAGATCCACTCATGTCTTCAGCAATGACCTAGAATATAGAAGACAAATGTTAGATTTCGTGATTGGAAAAAAATCTTTCACAAAATAATTCATAATCTCGTAATCTAAGTGTTAATTTTTTTTTTAACTTTGGGTTTATTTATTTATTTATTTATTTAATTTATGGCTGTGTTGGGTCTTCATTTCTGTGCGAGGGCTTTCTCTAGTTGCAGCAAGTGGGGGCCACTCTTCATTGCAGTGCGCGGGCCTCTCATTATCGCGGCCTCTCTTCTTGCGGAGCACAGGCTCCAGACGCGCAGGCTCAGTAATTGTGGCTCACGGACCTAGTTGTTCTGCGGCATGTGGGATCTTCCCAGACCAGGGCTCGAACCCGTGTCCTCTGCATTGGCAGGCAGATTCTCAACCACTGTGCTACCAGGGAAGCCCTCTAAGTGTTAATTGATGTCTTGAAGTACTCATGATTTTGTTTTATGATGTTATTCACTGAGTCTAACCAAGAAACTTCAATGGTTTGCCACTGCATTTACAATAAAATACAAACTCCTTGCAGTAACCTGTGCTCTACATTCATCATCAGACTCATTTCACACCAGTCACCTTGCTCCTGATGCTGCAGTTACCCTGGAATCTCTTCTTTTCCTAGAATAAATTCAAACTCTTGCTTCTTGAGGTCTTAGCGTTTGCTGTTTTTTTGTAAATGAAACCCTTTCACCCAGGCTTTTTCAAGTGGCTGGAGCTGTGTCTTAATTCAAACGTCACATCTCAGAGATATGGTATGCTACTATATTATCCTATTTGTCTCTTTTTTAGGTCTTATCACAGTTTAGTCATCTTGCCTAAATTTGTTACTTGTTTCCTTGTTTAAGTGCTTGGTCTTCCTAATAGAAAGTGAGCTGTGTGAGAAAAAGGGACTTGTCCCTCTTGTTCACCTCCATTTCCACAGTGCCAAGAATATTGACTGATAGAGAGTAATTGACTCGTAGAGACCTAACAAATATTTGTTTGTTTGAATGTAAAAATAAATGGAAATTGCTTTCCCATCCATTCTCCTACTCTCCGACCCCCAGATTATAAAGAACATGAATATAAAAAGTTGCTAGATTCAGACGCAGATGAAGTTTAAATCATTTCTGAAGTTTAGCCAAATTTTCACTTTCAAAAAGAATACAGCTTAATTAAAGTTCTCATAAAATAAATACAAGAGACAGATAAAATCTAACCATTTCAGTGTATTTCTAAATGCATTAGGAAGGAAGTCATAGGATTCCACAGGAATCCTCATACTTACTTTGAAATACTTTTTGCAATTAATTCTATATTTCTTATTCTAGAGCCATATGTATAGACTACAGAAAAAAATTGTCTTTTTTTCTTTATTGATTACAAATATATTTGTATTTAGAAAGACTTCCTTGCCTCCTACCCATGGGTTTCTCTGTTTTACAGTATTTGCATGGGCATGATTTACACCTATGCTGATAATTTACTTGTGTCTTCTGTTTGGATATATCCTTCATTTATTTGTTCATGGGATTTTTCCATCACAATGGAAGCATTTGGGATTTTCCGAATTTCAAATATTTCCCTTTAAATTTCTCATAATTACATAATTACATTGTGGGATGGCCCCATGACCCTTTTTTAAATGACACATTAGAAAACTCCTGGCAGGGCGTGTTTTCAGGGTCACTAAGATCCTTCTCTGTGTTCGGTGACTCACAAGTAACATTTTAGACCCAAACACCAGTAAAGCAAAAACTACTCAGCCTAACTATAAAATTGTCTTGCAGCTGTAGCTGCCTTGGAAAAATTCCATCTTCCTCCTTTTGCAAAATACATTAATTCTTAGTTTCCTATGACACTATAGGCTTTGTGTCAACACGCTTTACAATATGATGACTTAATATATGTTGAAATACAATGTATGCCTAACTCTTTAACAGACGTCACCTTCCAGGGTAACTAATTTTTTAAAAAAGTTTTTACAAATAAAGCTTTATGGGGAGGGTGAAGAGTTGGTAAGTCCAATCAAAATTAGGAGTTTAATGAGAAATTCAGAACTTAGTGGATGATTCTGTTGCCCCTGACTTTCCCTGTAAAAATAATTTATGCCATAGTTTTTTCTATATCTTAGAAGAATTACATGTAATAATGATTAAATAAACTTCCAAAGTTTGAACAATAAAGTCTTTGTCCAAAACAAAAGTAAACTTAACAATCTTACAAACAATATACCTAGATACATTTTTAACCCTTAAGCCTGAAAACTGTCTTAATATTCTTTTGCTAAATTGCACCAAATTTCTCCAAAGTCCTAGTTTCTTTATAATAAAACAAGGATAATAAATTATCCAGAACTTTATTTGACGTAGGATTTGTAGAGTCTGACAAAGGGTTGATTAAAGGTGATAACAATGACCTTGCCCCTGAGTGAACACACTCAGCTTCTCTTAGCTTCCCCGGCTTGCTCTAGACTCTTGGAAATTGTCTAAGGAAACCAAGCCCTTACCCATCCTGAGTTTGGAGAATATCCAAGGAGTTAAGAGCATAAAAGGGCTTGCAGCTCAACTGAAATAATCATAATGATAACATAAAATGGTAGCTAGAAAAACAATAATTTCAAAAATCATTAAAAAGGAATAAGTTTAGAATGTGAACAATTTCCTGGAGTTTATAGAGAATTATTTTTCCAGAGTCCTTAGAACATAAATATGTATTGTGACTGTCCAGGAGAGGGCTGTAGTACACTGATTTTTCAAAACGTAATTGATGATGGAACAATTTTGCCCTGGGACATTTGATTGGATTAGTGTTTCAAAGAAGTCCCTTTAGTAAATTCTGCTCTGCTGTCAATTTTTGCTTATTCAGGTACTGATTGGCCAACTTTTAAGATATCCTATCTCTTTTACCATCATCTATTTTATATTGCTAATCATGACAACAAGTCATTTCAACTAAATCATAGGTGAAGAGATAAAACCTAAAGCAGTTTATTTTGCTAATTACTTGTAGCTCTAGCTTTTGATTTGTTTGATTTTCTTTTGGTTTTGGCCACGGTTGTCAGATTTTAGGTAGCCACCTGACCCAAGTTGGGTCAAAAAGAATATGGTATTAGACTGTCAGAAAAAGAGAAAACAGTTCCTCACTAAATGACTAAACTTCAACCTTAGGCTCTGTTGGCGGTTTTGTTTTCTGTCACATGTGCTTGGAAACAAGAAAAGTAAAGGGGGAAAACAGGGAGGAAAGGTGAGAAAGAGAGAGAGAGAAGAAGGGGGGGGAGGAGGGAGGAGCGGAGAAGAGAAGGAGACCAGTGAACTTTCACAGAGATAAGCAAAGATGAAAGTTGAGAGAGACCCTGACTGAGGTAAATTCCCATTTCAGTTGTGCTTGAGTCAGCCATAGCCTGTCCCTATGTTCAGTAAGAAAACTGATTCCGGGCTTCCCTGGTGGTGCAGTGGCTGAGAATCTGACTGCCAATGCAGGGGACACGGGTTCGAGCCCTGGTCTGGGAAGATCCCACATGCCACGGAGCAACTAGGCCTGTGAGCCACAGCTACTGAGCCTGCGCGTCTGGAGTCGGTGCTCCGCAACAAGAGAGGCCGCGGCAGTGAGAGGCCCGCGCACCGCGATGAAGAGTGGCCCCCACTTGCCACAACTAGAGAAAGCCCTCGCACAGAAACGAAGACCCAACACAGCCATAAATAAATAAATAAATAAATAAATAGAAAACTGATTCCTTATAATAGTCCCCTTTTTGCTTAATCAGTCAGAGTCAGTTTCAGTTACTTATCACCAAAAGAATTGTCATTACTTCATCTAAGCATAAACAATTCAATTATTGAGTATTACAACTAATTTATGCCAATCTAACTTATTACAATCATGATATCCATAGAAAATTTAGATTTTATTTTTTAAACTGGCACTTAATATTTAAATACAGATCCTTTTAATAAGCACAGTTTATAGAAAACCCTAAATAAGCTATTATTTTGAGAAAACCAATATCTTTAATCAATTAACAAAAATATTGAGTATATACTTTTATTTTAAAATTTCATCTTCAGTTTAGTCTGCTTTTGCCATTTTGTTTTTATCCTTTCCCAGGAGCGTGCCAGACAATAAGAACAAGATGCTGTTACATTCTAGATAAAGATAATGAAATAATGTGGAGGCCTGATTTGCTGCAAAAAGTAGTGTAAATCTCTGACAGCATGGAATTTGTGAAGCACATTGGCAGAGACTATAAAATGGAATTTGAATAGAAAGTTGAGTAAGGATATGTAATAGAAAAAAGGGAGAAGGCATTCCAGGATAGTTACCACCATGAAGAAAGGTGAATAGTGTATTCAGGAAATGGTGGATGGACTCTTTTGACTAGAATGTAAGAAACTTGAATGATATGAAGGTGGAAATACTGGTTGGAAACACTGTAAACGATCATGAGCAATGGAAGTTAGTGAAGATTTTTAACCAATAGAGGGACCCAAGTTGATATGTGTTTAGAAAGACAATTTTAGGGTTACTCTGAAGGATGTCTGTGAATGGGAGATGCTGGACAAAAAGTATTATTATTGATTATTTAAGACATGATGAGTGACGAAACTAAGCCTACAACAATGGAATTCACAAGAAGGATTGTATTTCAGAGGCACTTTGGGGGTATGATCACCGTTGTGTAATAACTGATGAGAGTCTGATGTTGGGAGCAAAAGAAAGAAAAGTTGAAGCTGTCTGAGGTCTTTAAACAGGGAAGTACATGGATGGCAATATTAACGGAAACAAAATACAGAACTGAATGAATAAGGAAACAGAAGCTGGGTTTGAACATGTAAGACAGAAGCTTTGGAACAACCCAGTTTTACATGTACAATAAGCAGTTAGAGATATAGTAATAAATGTCCTTCTTGTTATATATATGATCAGGACTAGAACTAGAGACATGGAAATCATTACTCTCATCTGAGGAACAAAATAGAAAGAAAACCAGGAGAGAAAGGCTTTGGCAAAGACAAGGGAAAACAAAGTTTCAATGAGACGGTGCCAAGTATACAACACCGAGGTCAAACAAGATGAAAACTGAAAAGACCCAGTGAATCAGACAATAAGGGGCTCTTCAGTATGGTCTGCAAGAGTGTAATCAGAAGGTAGACATCCTATACTGGCATTTGGGCATCCTGTAGGGAATTTTCCCTTTTCTGCGAAGCAAAAAATATCTTTGTTAGTGGAACCTTTCTTCTGGGTTCCCGATAGGTTTCAGACATATTTGGGTTGTCTGTAAGATTGGGTTGGAAAAACCCAAAAGAGTCTATTTGCATAAGTGACTGAGGGACCACCAGGAACAGAACTCATTCTAAGAGAATGTGAGTCAGTCCCAAGTCCAAGGATCAGTGTCATAATGGAAGGGTAATTCTGAGTAAAGCTGAGGATGTGCTGCTGAGCTTGCCCCTTTATTTTCCCTTGTCCCCAGACACTTGTGCCAGAGCCCCAAAAGAGGAGATGATAAAAATCAACGTTTCTAAGAACTTGAGGGGACAAGGAAACACTTCCTTGTATCCTTCTGTTCCTATGCAACAGAGTGTAGCAAAGCCGTGGAATAAGGGACATTTCTCAACTTGTGGTTGCTTTTGGAGCACATTGAGTTATGGACCAGACACAATACCTGGAAAAGAAGCAGGAGAGGATGTCGCACTCAGAGATGACACAACAGAAACCAAGGACTAGAGGAGGGAAAAGTCTTGTGTGTGTGCTAATTGTGAAGCACAAATATGATGAACTCAGGTGCTTCCAAGCATAAATTGGGAGAAAATAGAGCCCCTCCACTTGTGGCTGAGAGACAGAGGCAGAGACGTGCTATTTCATTACTATTTTTATGGCCTTTTATCTTCTTTTAATCTGGAGAAATGTTCCATTTGCTCTATTTAAAAAATCTAGGTATATAATTATCTTCACAGAATCAAGTTAAATAAAAAAAGAGAATCATGCCATTTCTCCTTCACCCAAATCAAGAGAGACTCATGATAGACAATTGATGTATTCTCTAGAAGTTCTAAAGAAATTACACTCTGGTTTAAAAAAAAAATACTTTCTCATTGATGTACTTTATTTCAGTGTTGTACAGCTGGAAGTTTTATCTTCTCATTTAGGAAGTTCTTCAGTCTTTAGTGTTAAATCACGTTGTCCATTGGGCATCTCTGTGGATAATGTTCACTTCATGTTATTATGAAGTTCTTATGCATCAGTAACTTGACAAGAGCGTTACATGTATTTTCTTACTAATTCCTTCAACAACTCTGAAAAGAGAGCATTATTACCTCCATGTTAGAGATTGAGGATTAAAAAGTGAAACCTTATAACTAATAAGAACCTGCTGTATAAAATAAAATACAATTCAAAAAAAAAAAAAAAAAAGTGAAACCTTACCCAGGGCCATGCAGTTAATAAATAGTAGAGCAGGAATTTAACCCAAGTTTGTATAACCATTGCTATACTATAGTCAGACAAGTCATTAATAGTGTCTCAGGTATATCAGAATGTCAGTATTGCTACATTTTTCTTTTCCACTGTTTTGAGATATGATACTTGATCATTCTGATTTGTTGGAAGTATCAAATTCTCCACATCATTCAAGGATACTACTTGGGGGACACTTCCACCATTAAAATCTAACTGTGTCCCTTTCACTCTGCCCTGTTTATTCATAGTCTGAAAGTCAGCCTGTAATAACTGCTTCTAAGAATTATTCACTGGGAGCTTTTTCTGAAAAATTCCTGAACTATGAATATCATTATAAGTTTTCTCATTTCCTCTCATGTTGCTTTTCAACAAGGTAGAGATGACATTATAATAATCAGTAATTGCCGGGTTTTGGATAAAACTCATGGCTATCATACCGACACCACACACATGATACATTAAAATAATAGAACACATTTTTATTTCTGTAAAAAGAGAATTTTACTCTTCATAATATTCTATCACATCCCATTTTATGTGGATCTAGCAAAGGTCAAAGGTTTCAAAATAGCAAATTGTTAAACTTGATAGTAAAAACTACCCTTATTTACATGACTCAGTTGAGAAAATGTCTAGTATTACACCATACCTTGAAGGTAAATAAACTTGGGCTGGGTTAGACCAAGGGGAGGAGATAAATTCCAGAGTGAAGCAAGTAAATAGAGAAAGAAAGAATGACATGAGAAAGATTATCATCAGATTAGAAAATAATCTCTTTCCTTGCTTTCCAAGGAGGAAGGAGAATAGAGAATAAAACGAGTGTATGAACAGCTGCAAAGAGTAATAACAAAGTAAGGCATGTAGGTAGTATCTCAGAAGTCATATTGCCTTAATTTCGCACCAAATAGGAAAGGAAATCAAGAAATAAGGAAATAGAGGTATTTGGGGGGGAATCATGGTTTTATACCCCAACTTTATTGATAAAGATAATTTAATCTCACCAATTTCCTTATTTTTTTTTTTTAATGCTACTGGATTTCCTAGCGTTAGTTACAGAATTTCCTGACTACTCTGAATATAATGAAAGCTATGTGTTCTTAGCAGTTTTTAGATATGGCGAATATTTATTGGTTTGTGGCTGCCCAATATCTTGTTCTACTTCTAACGAGGGATTTGCTTTTAGGGAATTAACATTTTCGCCCTTGGATATAATCTGATTGGACAGTCATCAGCTTTGCCCTCCCTAACCAAAGGTCGAGCACCTTTTGAACATTGAACAGCTGTTTGTTGAGACTTCACTCTGTCTGGGCTGCGTTCTAGGTGTCCAGATTTTTAGATTTTTAGCCTTAATTATGGTTAGGCATTTCACACAAATTCTGCCAATTAGATGCTCTTACCTTGGAATTTGATCTTGAACAAGGTGACCAAGTATTGAACTTTATTCATTCTGTTAATGATGCTTTAATGCTCTAACCCAGAAAGTTTGTATATTTCCTACATTTTAGACCTCAAAGATTTGCTTTGGTTCCTGAGTTTTCCTTAGTCTTTCTTTAGGTTTTGTGACCTCCCACTGGCCTTCCAGTATTTTCCTACTGCTTAGTTTTAAAAACCTGCTAGGGACTTTCCTGGTGGTCCAGTGGCTAGGCCTCCGCACTCCCAATTCAGGGGGCCCGGGTTTGATCCCTGGTCGGGGAACTAGATCCCACAAGCCACAACTAAGAGTTCACATGTCACAGCTAAAGATTCCGCATACTGCAACTAAAGATTCTGCATGCCCCACGAAGATCCTGCACACAGCAACAAAGGTCCTGCATGTTGAAAATAAGACCCGGCGTGGCCAAATAAATAGATAAATAAATATTAAAAAGAAGAAAAACCCATTAATCAAGCATGGGACTTTTACCTTCTTCCTTATTATTACCCAGAGTCTTGTATCCTCACTGTCCCTTCAGAGATGGTTTCTGACCTTAGCAACAAAGAACTTCAGCTGATACATACAGTAGACTTTCCAAATGTCATCAAAGGGAAGCTATCTATTTACTTATTCAACAAAAATATAATGAGTACTTACTATGTACTAGAGACTATTGACAGATATTTGGATGACGAACAAGCAAAACTTGGCTCTTCAAAGAGCGTATAGTATTCCGTATCATGGTAGCTAAGTAGTGTATTAACACTCTGGGAAGCATTAGAAACCAGGAATGTCAAAAAAGAATGATTGAGGAGTGGCAGAGAGGAAGCAAGACTCTAGGGGTATAATAAGAAAAGAGGATAAAGGTTGTATAGCTAATTAGCAGGGTTTTTTTTTTTAAATAAAAGGAATTATGTATGTAGATTCTAACAAAAAATATGTATTTATATATCTAATTATTTCCCAGCTATGCTCCAGCCTTGTTTCTGATATCAATTCCTTAATTCAGGTTCTCATTACTAAATACCTTATTTATTAGCTTCCTCTAGTCCAGTGATAGCATTAATCTAGAACCACCCTTCTCTCCACTACTCCTACTCAACTTCCACACCATATTGCTTTCATCATTTTCTTTCTACTTTTTCTACTTTGCAAACTGTAATCAGTCCCTTGCCCAAGATTTTTCAACACTGTAATTCTTCATTGCTTTTCTTTTTTTTTTTTTAACATCTTTATTGGAGTATAATTACTTTACAATGGTGTGTTAGTTTCTGCTTTATAACAAATTGAATCAGCTATACATATACATATATCCCCATATCTCCTCCCTCTTGCATCTCCCTCCCACCCTCCCTATCCCACCCCTATAGGTGGTCACAAAGCAGCGAGCTGATCTCCCTGTGCTATGTGGCTGCTTCCCACTAGCTATCTATTTTACATTTGGTAGTATATATAAGTACATGCCACTCTCTCACTTCGTCCCAGCTGACACTTCTCCCTCCCCATGTCCTTAAGTTCATTCTCTACATCTGCGTTTTTATTCCTTTCCTGCCCCTAGGTCCTTCATAACAATTTTTTTTTTTTAGATTCCATATATATGTGTTAGAATATGGTATTTCTTTTTCTCTTTCTGACTTACTTCACTCTGTATGACAGACTCTAGGTCCATCTAGGTCCAGACTCTATAGTTTATCCACAAATAACTCAATTTTATTTCTTTTTATGGCTGAGTAATATTCCACTGTATATATGTGCCACATATTCTTTATCCTTTCATCTGTCAATGGACACTTAGGTTGCTTCCATGTCCTGGCTATTGTAAATACAACTACAATGAACATTGTGCTGCATGACTTTTTTTTGAATTATGGTTTTGAATTATGGTTTTCTCAGGGTATATGCCCGGTAGTGGGATTGCTGGCTCGTATGGTAGTTCTATTTTTAGTTTTTTAAGGAACCTCCATACTGTTCTCCATAGTGGCTGTATCAATTTACATTCCCACCAACAGTGCAAGAGGGTTCCCTTTTCTCCACACCGTCTCTAGCATTTATTGTTTGTAGTTTTTTTGATGATGGCCATACTGACTGGTGGGAGGTGATACCTCATTGTACTTTTGATTTGCATTTCTCTAATGATTAGTGATGTTGAGCATTCTTTCATGTGTCTGTTGACAATCTGTATATCTTCTTTGGAGAAACATCTATTTAGGTCTTCTGCCCATTTTTGGATTGGGTTGTTTGTTTTTATGATATTGAGCTGCATGAGCTGCTTGTAAGTTTTGGAGATTAATCCTTTGTCAGTTGCTTCATTTGCAAATATTTTTTAGATCTTCTGCCCATTTTTGGATTGAGTTGTTTGTTTTATTAATGTTGAGCTGCATGAGCTGTTCATATATTTTGAAGATAAATCCTTCGTCCGTTGATTCATTTGCAAATATTTTCTCCCATTCTGGGTTGTCTTTTTGTCTTGTTTGTAGTATCTTTTGCTGTGCAAAAGCTTTGAAGTTTCATTAGGTCCCATTTGTTTATTTTTGTTTTTATTTCCATTACTCTAGGAGGTGGATCAAAAAAGATCTTGCTGTGATTTATGTCAAAGAGTGTTCTTCCTATGTTTTCCTCTAAGAGTTTTAGAGTGTCCGATTATACATTTAGCTCTCCAATCCATTTTGAGTTTATTTTTGTGCATGGTGTTAGGGAGTGTTCTAATTTCATTCTTTTACATGTAGCTGTCCAGTTTTCCCAGCACCACTTATTGAAAAGACTGTCTTTTCTCCATTGGATAGTCTTGCCTCCTTTGTCATAAATTAGTTCACCATATGTGCATGGGTTTATCTCTGGGTTTTCTATGCTGTTCCATTGATCTATGTTTCTGTTTTTGTGCCAGTACTGTATTGTCTTGATTACTGTGGCTTTTTAGTATAATCTGAAGTCAGGGAGTCTGATTCCTCCAGCTCCATTTTTTTCCCTCAAGACTGCTTTGGCTATTCGGGGTCTTTTGTGTCCCCATACAAATTTTAAGATTTTTTTGTTCTAGTTTTGTGAAAAATGCCATTGGTAGTTTGATAGGGATTGCACTGAATCTGTAGATTGCTTTGGGTAGTAGAGTCATTTTCACAATGTTGATTCTTCCAATCCAAGAACATGGTATATCTCTCCATCTATTGGTATCATCTTTAATTTCTTTCATCAGTGTCTTATAGTTTTCTGCATACAGGTCTTCTGTCTCCTTAGGTAGGTTTATTCCTAGGTATTTTATTCTTGTTGTTACAATGGTAAATGGGAGTGTTTCATTAATTTCTCTTTCAGATTTTTCATCATTAGTGTATAGGAATGCAAGAGATTCCTGTGCATTAATGTTGTATCCTGCTACTTTACCAAATTCATTGACTAGCCTAGTAGATTTCTGGTAGCAATTTTAGGACTCTCTATGTATATTACCATGTCATCTGCAAACAGTGACAACTTTACTTCTTCTTTTCCGATTTGGATTCCTTTTATTTCTTTTTCTTCTTCTGTTGAATAATAGTGGTGAGAGTGGGAAACCTTGTCTTGTTCCTGATCTTAGTGGAAATGTTTTCAGTTTTTCACCATTGAGGATGAAGTTGTGGGTTTGTCATACATGGCCTTTATTATGTTGAGGTAAGTTCCCTCTATGCCTACTTCCTGGAGGGTTTTTATCATAAATGGGTGTTGAATTTTGTTGAAACCTTTTTCTGCATCTATCGAGATGCTCATATGGTTTTTATCCTTCAATTTGTTAATATGGTTTATCACATTGATTGATTTGCGTATGTTGAAGAATCCTTGCATTCCTGCAATAAACCCCACTTGATCACGGTGTATGATCCTTTTAATGTGCTGTTGGATTCTGTTTGCTAGTATCTTGTTGAGAATTTTTTCATCTATGTTCATCAGTGATATTGGCCTGTAGCTTTCTTTCTTTGTGACATCTTTGTCTGGTTTTTGTATCAGGGTGATGGTGGCCTCGTAGAATGAGTTTGGGTGTGTTTCTCCCTCTGCTATATTTTGGAAGAGTTTGAGACGCATAGGTGTTCGCTGTTCTCAAATTGTTTGATGGAATTCGCCTGTGAAGCCATCTGGTCCTGGGCTTTTGTTTGTTGGAAGATTTTTAATCACACTCTCAATTTCAGTGCTTGTGATTGGTCTGTTTATATTTTCTATTTCTTCCTTGTTCAGTCTTGGAACATTGTGCTTCTCTAGGAATTTGTCCATTTCTTCCAGGTTGTCCATTTATTGGCATATAGTTGCTTGTAGTAATCTCTCATGATCCTCTGTATTGGTGCAGTGTCAGTTGTTACTTCTCCTTTTTCATTTCTAGTTCTATTGATTTGAATCTTCTCCCTTTTTTCTTGATGAGTCTGGCTAATGGTTTATCAATTTTGTTTATCTTCTCAAAGAACTAGCTTTTAGTTTTATTGATCTTTGCTCTAGTTTCCTTCATTTCTTTTTCATTTATTTCTGTTCTGATCTTTATGATTTCTTTCCTTCTGCTAACTTTGGGCTTTTTTTGTTCTTCCTTCTCTAATTGCTTATGTGTAAGGTTAGGTTGTTTATTTGAGATGTTTCTTGTTTCTTAAGGTAGGATTGTATTGCTATAAACTTCCCTCTTAGAACTGCTTTTGCTGCATCCCATAGGTTTTGGGTCATCGTGTTTTCATTGTCATTTGTTTCTAGGTATTTTTTTTTATTTCCTCTTTGATTTCTTCAGTGATATCTTGGATATTTAGTAGTGTATTGTTTAGCCTCCATGTTTTTGTATTTTTTACAGGTTTTTTCCTGTAACTGATATCTAGTCTCATAGCGTTGTGGTCAGAAAAGATACTTGATAAGATTTAAATTTTCTCAAATTTACCAAGGCTTGATTTGTGACCCAGATATGATCCTGGAGAATGTTCCGTGAGCACTTCAGAAGAAAGTGTATTCTATTGTTTTTGAATGGAATGTCCTATAAATATCAATTAAGTCCATCTTGTTTAATGTATCATTTAAAGCTTGTGTTTCCTTATTTATTTTCATTTTGGATGAACTGTCCATTGGTGAAAGTGGGGTGGTAAAGTCTCCTACTATGGTTGTGTTACTGTTGATTTCCCTTTTTATGGCTGTTAGTATTTGCCTTATGTATTGAGGTGCTCATATGTTGGGTGCATAAATATTTACAATTGTTATATCTTCTTTTTGGATTGATCCCTTGATCATTATGTAGTGTCCTTCTTTGTCTCTTGTAATAGTCTTTATTTTAAAGTCTATTTTATCTGATATGAGTATTGTTAGTCCAGCTTTCTTTTGATTTCCATTTGCATGGAATATCTTTTTCCATCCCCTCACTTTCAGTCTGTATGTGTCCCTAGGTCTGAAGTGGGTCTCTTGTAGACAGCATATATATGTCTTGTTTTTGTATCCATTCAGCCAGTCTATGTCTTTTGGTTGGAGTATTTAATCCATTTACAATTAAGGTTATTATCGATATGTATGTTCCTATTATCATTTTCTTAATTGTTTTGGTTTTTTTTTTTTTTTGTAGGTCTTTTCCTTCTCTTGTGTTTCCTGCCTATAGAAGTTCCTTTAGCATTTGTTGTAAAGCTGGTTTGATGGTGCTGAATTCTCTTAGTTTTTGCTTGTCTGTAAAGGTTTTAATTTCTCCGCCAAGTCTGAAGGAGATCCTTGCTGGGTACAGTAATCTTGGTTGTAGGTTTTCCCTTTCATCAGTTTAAATATGTCTTGCCACTCCCTTCTGCCTTGCCGAGTTTCTGCTGAAAAATCAGCTGTTAACCTTATGGGGATTCCCTTGTATGTTATTTGTTGTTTTTCCCTTGCTGCTTTTAATATTTTTTCTTTGTGTTTAATTTTTGATAGCTTGATTAATGTGTGTCTTGGCGTTTCTCCTTGGATTTATTCTGTATGGGACTCTCTGCACTTCCTGGACTTGATTCACTATTTCCTTTCCCATATTAGGGAAGTTTTCAACTATAATCTCTTCAAATATTTTCTCAGTTCCTTTCTTTTTCTCTTCTTCTTCTGGGACCCTTATAATTCGAATGCTGGTGCATTTAATATTGTTCCAGAAGTCTTTGAGACTGTCCTCAATTCTTTTCATCCTGTTTTCTTTATTCTTCTCTGTAGTAGTTATTTCCACTATTTTATCTTCCAGGTCACTTATCTGTTCTTCTGCCTCAGTTACTCTGCTATTGAGTTCTTCTAGAGAATTTTTAACTTCATTTATTGTGTTTTTTATCATTGTTTGTTTGCTGTTTAGTTCTTCTAGGTCCTTGTTAAACATTTCTTGTATTTCCTCTATTCTATTTCTAAGACTTTGGATCATCTTTACTATCATTAATCTGAATTCTTTTTCAGGTAGACTGCCTATTTCCTCTTCATTTGTTAGGTATGGTGGGTTTTTACCTTGCTCCTACATCTGCTGTGTGTTTCTTTGTCTTCATTTTGCTTAACTTACTGTGTTTGTGGTCTCCTTTTCACAGGTTGCATATTCTTAGTTCCTGTTGTTTTTGGTGTCTGCCCCCAGTGGCTAACGTTGGTTCAGTGGGTTGTGTAGGCTTCCTGGTGGAGGGAACTAGTGCCTGTGTTCTGGTGTATGAGGCTGGATCTTTTCTTTCTGGTGGGCAGGACCGCGTCCAGTGGTGTGCTTTGGGGTGTCTGTGACCTTATTATGATTTTAGGCAGCCTCTCTACTAATGAGTGGGGTTGTGTTCCTGTCTTGCTAGTTGTTTGGCATAGGGTGTCCAGCACTGTAGCTTGCTGGTCATTGAGTGGAGCTGGGTCTTGGCGTTGAGATGGAGATCTCTGGTAGATTTTTGCCATTTGATATTACATGGAGCTGGGAGGTCTCTTGTAGACCAATGTCCTGAACTCGGCTCTCCCACCTCAGAGGCACAGGCCTGACACCCAACCAGAGCACCAAGACCCTGTCAGCCACACGGCTCAGAATAAAAGGGAGAAAAAAAGAAAGAATGAAAGAAAAAAATGAAATAAAATAAAATAAAGTTATTAAAATAAAAATTAATAATTATTAAAAGTAAAAAGAATTAAAAAGTAATAGAAAAAGAAAAAGAAAGAAAGAAAGAAAGAGCAACCAAACCAAAAAACAAATCCACCAACGATAATGAGCGCTAAAAACTCTACTACCAGAAAAAATAAATGGACAGACAGAACCCTTGGAGAAACGGTAAAAGCAAAGCTATACAGACAAAGTCACACAAAGAAGCATACACATATACTCTCACAAAAAAAGAAAAAGAAAAAAAAATGTATATCATTGCTCCCAAAGTCTAACGCAATTTTGGGATGATTTGTTGTCTATACAAGTATTCCACAGATGCAGGGTACATCAAATTGATTGTGGAGATTTAATCCACTGCTCCTGAGGCTGCTGGGAGAGATTTCCCTTTCTCTTCTTTGTTCGCACAGCTCCCGGGGTTCAGCTTTGGATTTGGACCCGCCTCTGCATGTAGGTCGCCTGAGGGCGTCTGTTCTTTGCTCATACAGGACGGGGTTAAATGAGCAGCTGATCAGGGGGCTTTGACTCACTCAGGCCGGGGGGATGGAGGGGTACAGAATGCGGGGCGAGCCTGTGGTGGCAGAGGGTGGCATGACGTTGCAACAGCCTGATGCACGCTGTGCATTCTCCTGGGGAAGTTGTCCCTGGATCACAGGTCCCTGGCAGTTGCGGGCTGCACAGGCTCCCGGGAGGGGAGGTGTGGAGAGTGACCTGTGCTTGCACACAGGCTTCTTGGTGGTGGCAGCAGCAGCCTTAGCGTCTCATGCCTGTCTCTGGTGTCTGTGCTGATAGCTGTGGCTCACGCCCGTCTCTGGAGCTCGTGTAGGCGGTGCTCTGAATCCCCTCTCCTTGCGCACCCGAAACAATGGTCTCTTGCCTCTTCGGCAGCTCCAGACCTTTTCCCGGACTCCCTCCCCCCTAGCCGTGGTGCTGTGTTCACGCCACCAACCCCAGTCCTCTCCCTGGGATCCGACCTCCGAAGCCCGAGCCTCAGCTCCCAGCCCCCGCCCGCCCCAGCGGGTGAGCAGACAAGCCTCTCAGGCTGGTGAGTGCTGGTCGGCACCGATCCTCTGTGCGGGAATCTCTCCACTTTGCCCTCCGCACCCCTGTTGCTGCGCTCTCCTCCATGCTTCTCCTCTGAAGCTTCCACACCCCCACCCACCCCCCACCCCCTTCTCCACCCACGAAGGGGCTTCCTAGTGTGTGGAAACCTTTCCTCCATCACGGCTCCCTCCCACTGGTGCAGGTCCCGTCCCTATTCTTCTGTCTCTGTTTTTTCTTTTTTCTTTTGCCCTACCCAGGTAAGTGGGGAGTTTCTTGCCTTTTGGGAGTTCTGAGGTCTTCTGCCAGCGTTCAGTAGGTGTTCTGTAGGAGTTGTTCCACATGTAGATGTGTTTCTGATGTATTTGTGGGGAGGAAGGTGATCTCCACGTCTTACTCCTCTGCCATCTTGAGGGTCTCTCGAACTTCATTGCTTTTCTAATATATATCTGGCATGCAAAGGACTTTAATAATATGACATCCATCTGCTTATTCCAATTTCATACTTTGACACTTTCCCCAACACACTAGAGCTGTATCCCTTAGAAATTAATTGAATTTTTTTGGCCGCACCGTGCGGCATGCAGGATCTTAGTTCCTGGACCAGAGATTGGAACCCAGGCCTCCTGCATTGGGAGCACGGAATCTTAACCACTGGACTGCTTGGGAAGTCCCTGTATTTTTAAAAAATATATATAAATTCTATTACATTCAAGAGTTAGCATTCCAAAGCAATATTTGTAGACATTGATTTTTGCCTTAATCTAGGTTCAACATTCAATTCTAAAATTAACCATTGCTATGTTTATTACATGGAGTTACAAACCTATAAACTAGATATTGCATGAAACAGGCATCACTCGGTGCAATCATATATATCATGACTTCAAATTCCGTAAAAAACTTCATCACCACTTATTAAATATATGGAATATGTACCCAGTATAAAATTTTATTGACTGCCATTTCATTTTCAGGTTACCAAGTTTCAAATAAACTTAATAAGAATCTTTCTCCAAGACTTCCCTGGCAGTCCAGTGGTTAAGACTCCACGCTTCCACCGCAGGGGGCATGGGTTCGATCCCTGGTTGGGGAAGCAATATTCCACCTGCCCTGTGGTGTGGCCAAAAGCAAAAAAAAGAAACAAGAATCTTTCTTCTCTTCAATAGAGTATTAAAATTGGTCAAATTTATTTGATTACTTTCCAATGTACTAGCAAATTAATCGGGCAACTGAAAAGGAAATTAGTAAAAATTTCAACAGATACTACACTATGGACAATTAAAATTCTTCACAGTTATCATACGTAAATTTTCTAGAATTTTTTCACAGTACAGCATAGTGGTTATAAGGCTTTTAGAGTTAGACTACCTGGACTACTTGGATATCCTAATCTTATTAAAAAATTATCTAAATTTTCATGACTGTTTCCTCATTTTTAAAATGGAATAGTTGTAGTATCTCCATCATATAGTAGTTACTATAAAGATTAAATGAGTTAATACCTGTAAAGTTTTTAGAAATGAGACTGACACATAGTAAGCATTCAATAAATGTTATATGTGCTTATTGTTACTTAAATAAACCCAGTGAATATTATTTAGAGTTTCTGGATATTTTTATTAATGGGATACTATTTAAAAATAACAAATAAAATGTCCAGTTAAACCCAAAGGAATGAAAAAGTCAATACATATATAAGTAGGTTGAATGGATAAAAATAGATCTAAAGAGCTACTTTTTTTTAGTCTTAAGACTGAATGTAAGAGGGCAAAGAACCTCACTATCTGTGTAAATATGAACACTTTTTTTGAAACTTTATTTGAACAGAAGATGAAAAAGTTGCTAAATCATTAAATTTGAATAGAACTCAGTGTTAGTATGACCATAGGTCAGCTTGTGAGTAAAAATGAGTTTCTTATTCTTGATCTGTGGCACCTTTGCCTGTCCTCCTAATCCAAACCAGCTTCCTGAATTAGAACTCTAATTCAAGAGTTCTCCAATTTCCATTCCATTGTATCTTCTCTTACATTTTTCAAAAATGTTCTTTGTCTCTGAATTGTAGGATAATTTCTTTATCACATTTTTTGACACTTAACAATCTGTTATTTACTGCCTCTGGTATCATTTTTTTTAAAAAAAATATATCAATTGTCTGGCTATTTTTTTTAACATAAGAATACCTTTGTCTATTTTTTTAAAATTGCAGTATAGTTAATTTACAATTTTGTGTTAGCTTCAGATGTACAGCATAGTGAGTCAGTTATTTTTGCAGATTATATTGCATTGTAGGTTATTACAAGATAGTGGGCATAATTCCCTGTGCCATACAGTATATCCTTGTGGCTTATTTATTTTATATATAGTAGTTTGTATCTGTAATCCCTTACCTCTAATTTGTTTCTCCCCCCGTCCCTCTGCCCTTTGGTAACCACAAGTTTGTTTTCTATGTCTGTGAGTCTGTTTCTGTTTTGCATATATATTTATTTGTATTACTTTTTAGATTTCACATATAAGTGAAAACATACAGTATTTGTCTTTGTCTGCATGTCTTTTTTCACTAAGCATAATACTCTCTAGGTCTACCCATGTTGCTGCAAATGGCAGTATTTCATTCTTTTTTACGGCTGAGTAATCTTCCATTGTGTGTGTGTGTGTGTGTGTGTATACACACACACACACACACACACACACACATATATATATGTCTCACCACATGTTCTTAATTCAGTCGTCTGTTTATGGGCAGTTGGGTTGCTTCCATGTCTTGGCTATTGTAAATAGTGCTGTCATGAACACTGGGGTATATGTATCTTTTTGAATTAATGTTGTTTTCATTTTTTCCTGTTATATATCCAGGGATGGAATTGCTGGATCATATGGTAGTTCTATTTTTATTTTTTTAAAGGCAATTTTGTACTGTTTTTCATAGTGGCTGCACCAGTTTACATTCCCACCAATATTGTTATTGTGTGTTATTCTCTCCAACATTTGTTATTTGTAGACTTTTTGATGATAGCCATTCTGACAGGTATGAGGTTATATTTTATGGTGGTTTACATTTACATTTCTCTAATAATCAGTGATATTGAACAACTTTTCATGTGCCTGTTGGCCATCTGTATGTCTTCCTTGGAAAAATGTTTATTCAGGTTCTGCCCATTTTTTGATTGTGTTGTTTGGTTTTTTGATATTGAGTTGTATGAGCTATTTGTATATCTTGGATATTAACCTCTTGAAAGAACTATACTATGAAAACTATAAAACATTGATGGGAGAAATTGAAGATGATTCAAAGAAATAGAAAGATATCTGATGCTCTTGGTTTGGAAGAATTAATATTATTAAAATGGCCATACTACCCAAAGCAATCTACAGATTTAATGCAATCACAATCAAAACACCGACGACATTTTTCACAGAACTAGAACAAATAATCCTAAAATTTACATGGAATCACAAAAGACCTTGAATTGCCAATGCAATCCTGTGAAAAAAGAACAAAGCTGGAATTATCACCCTCCCTGACTTCAGACTATACTACAAAGCTACAGTAATCTAAATAATGTGTTATTGGCACAAAATAGACACATAGATCAATGGAACAGAACAGAGAGCCCACGCACCTATGGTCAATTAATCTATGACAAAATAGGCAAGAATACACAGTGGAGAAAGACAGTCTCTTTAACAAGTCATATTGGGAAAATTGAGCAGCCACATGTAAAACAATGACATTAGAGCATTCCCTCATACCATATACAAAAATAAACTCAAAATGGTTTAAGGACTTAAATGTAAGACCTGAAATCATAAAACTCCTAGAAGAGAACATAGGAAGAACACTCTTTGACATAACTCTTAGCAATGTTTTTTTGGGTCAGTCTCCTAAGGCAAAAGAAATACAAATAAAATTAAACAAAGGGGGCATAATTAAACTTAAAAGCTTTTGCACGGCAAAGGAAACCATTGACAAAATGAAAAGACAACCTACAGAATGGGAGAAAACATTTGCAAACGATGTGACTGACAAGGGTTATCATCTTAAATGACACATTTAAAAAAAATCTTGTAATCCTCATTTTCAGCTCATTTCCACCTTCACTGCTTATAGATACATTGTCTTGTTTAATCTAGCTGAGAATATAAATCAGAAATGTTCCAAAATGCTTTTCTGGTTTTTTTTTGCAATAGGTCCATTTTAAAAGGTAACAGTTATCTGGTCCTTCTGAGTGATCTCCTTCTGAACCGTGGCTTTCACTGGCTCTGTAATACCAGTCAGGGCTTAGGAGCAAAGCAGCCCTGGGACAAACACCAGCTTTCCCCTTCTTAGCCTTTTCTAAAGAAGTGAGTAATTTAACATTTATAAATTCAAGATTTAATAAATGTTAAATGTTATGTTGAAAAGAAGTCAAGATTCTTTATTGTGTTTTGAGAGTATTTCTGCCATAAGCACCATGTATTTTTACTTATACCTTAATTGAGATAAAAAGGAAAACAGTTTTGCCAACTCCAAAAGAACTTGGACAGATTTTATGCTTTTCAAGTTAATTATAGTAAGATCAGAGAAATCATAGCTGGGAGGGTAAATATCAGAAAGCTCAATACCATGAGTAAACATAATTTTCTTCAAGAAATTAAACAAGGGAATTCCCTGGCAGTCCAATGGTTAGGACTCCGAACTCTCACTGCCGAGGGCCCAGATTCAATCCCTGGTTGAGGAACTAAGATCCCTCAAGCTGTGCAGTGTGGCCAAACAAACAAACAAACAACAAAAAAAACGGAGGCAAGAAATTAAACAAGTATTTATAGTCTCAGTGTTAGTTAATAACTAACACTTTCAAAAGAATTTCATATGAATAAACTACTCATTTTTATGATAATAAAGATAAGTATAATCTCATAAGAAAGAACTTCCACCTCTAAACTGACTAAAATGTTTATATTCTTAGGTTTTCAAAGTATCAGTCATATAAATATCTTCTAGCTTTTGCCCATATTTATACAAGATTATCACAGCTAGTTCAGTGCATTACAATTTTAATTTTTAAGTTTCATAGTCTAGTTTCTCAATCTGACAAAATTCATATTATTAAAATTTGTGCTCTTTTCTGAATTTTAATTAAGACCAAATAAAAAATTGTGGGCTTATGATAATTCTACCCATTTCAAAGAATTTCTGTGAAAAGTCAATAATAATAATATGAGGCTTGGCACAAATGCTGATATATAATAAGTGTTCAGTAAATGTTATTTAATGTTATTTTAATTATTCTTATTTTCTTAACCTTGCAGAGGATGGCCCAAGTATAAGTTAAATGGTTTCTCCTTCCATGTAAATAATTTTCTGGTCTAGACTAAAAGAAGAAGAGAAAATTTTCCATTCACAGTAAATAGGCATAATGTTAGATGCAAAGCTTTTTACTTTTGTTTGATCATTTGCACTAAGAATAAGCCTCAGTGTCAACTAGTTTTCTGTTTGTCCCATCCATCCATGGTGTCAGACACATATCTTGTTAATTTCCAAGATCTTCTGATGTGATTCAAAAGACTATTTACAGAAGCAAACAAATAAAAAGAATTAATAGTCTTTCCTTTTCTTTGACAAGTTTGACTACACAAAGAATATGTTGTGTTTATGTTGAAATTATAGAACTCTGTCTTTCATATTTACCATAAGGGCTTAAATGATGAATCATCTTTGATGCATTATACAATAAATAATGCTCTCAGCTAAGTGAATTTATTAGAAGGGAGCCTTTCTCACATTTCAAAAATGTATATAGATTTTGATTAATTATATAGACAGCCTCATATCAGAATTTAATAAAATTCTCAGTAACAGGGTGGATTGTTATATGTGAAAATATCCCTTTGGGGACATTAAGAGGCAGATGTGTTTTTGAACATTACTTCCTCAGAACTTTTAGAGAAAGTAACACATTCCTGTTTGTTACGGGTTTCCTTTGTGTACTTTTCTTGAGATTCACAGACTAGGTATAGTAATGTGTGTGTTTAGCATTAATTTCTGTTTTAAGAGCAGCCCTATAAAAATTGACTATTGACTCTCAGGTGCTATACAAACAGCTTAGGGAGCTATCAGCTTACCGTTGACTTCCTTGGGCCAAAGGATTCATCTTTTCCCCAAGATAGATATTTAAGAAATTGCTTCAACTATGTGTTTAGCCTGTTAAAAAGAAGTTTTTAATTAAAATAATGGTCAAATGGGCTTCTCTTCTTCTTTCACTACTTGCTTCATTAGAGGGTATGATCCTTTCAAAGTAACATACAGAATTTATATCTTCCCCTGAACGTTTAATGAATTACTTATACCTTTCCTTTTCAGTTTTTCATACCAGTGCTAAGTTATGAACTTTTCCACTCATTCTGAATCTCTATGTTCTAAACTCAACTTCAGCACTTAAGCAAGTTTCTTATGGCTTCTCAAACTGAAGACATCAATTACCTTCTTATATCTCTATATGACCAGTCCTTTTATTCCTCTTTCATATACAGTGAAACCTCTTTCTTTTATCCTTGATATGAAACAAGGTTAACCTCCACATTATAGGCTCACATAGCATCCTTAACTTTTTCAAAGTGATTATTAAAATTATAATTCATACATTTCTTTCAACAAATATTCATTAAATGTCCATTGTATGTCAAGTACTAATCTTGATGGACTCAACAGGGAATAAAACAGATATTCTAGTGGGGAAGACAGACAATAAACTAGGTAAATAGGCCAAGTACATTGTATGTTACTCAGTGAGAAGAATTAAGGAGAAAAGATGAGAAATAAGGATAATTATAATTAATTATTTGCATAATTATTTGGTGGATGCTTGTCTTCCTCATGATATTCAGAGGCTGTGTTGGACATGTTCAAAGCCATCTCTCTAGGACCTGGCAGGACCTGGCATGTAGTAGATGCTCAGTAAATATTCACTGGGGAAAGAGATGCTGCTACAAAACTTCTGCTTTTAAAAACATAGAGAAAAACATTTCAAAAAAGTTTAGATTCATTAATAGCATGGCTATGTTTAGTATTTTGTTCTAGTCAATCAAGGAGAGTTTATTCCAAGGATTATCCTTACAAAGGAGGTTCAGAAAGAAGGAAAGGAAAGGAATTAACATTAGTCAAGTCCCAGGAGGTGCCAGAACTTCACTGGGTGCTCTATATCCACTATCTCATTTAGTCTTTTAACAGCTGGAGCTGGAAGGTATTGCTTCTCTCATTTTAAATAGGAAGAACTGAAATTATTTTTCAAAGGTTTATTAAAGATTATCCTTTAATAAGACTAGCAATTTCATGTCATTTCCATCTTTAGTGTAATTTCTTGCTAGATAAGTTTTTATCTCTAAACTTTTCAATTAAAGCTATGAAGCTGTTTCCTTATATTTGGACTCCCCTCTTGTTTTCAACTTGACAAACATTACTGTAGCATCTGCTTTAATTAAAGTAGAAAAGGTAGTAGTTGCAAATATGATCACAAAGATAATCCCTGCTCTCCAGTATCAGGCAGTTTCTCTTCTGAATATTAATGTTTGATCCATATTTTCATGACTAAATTTTAAGGATTATAGCCTGAAACCAACTTTTCTGTTTTTCTGATTAAGCTATTCATCTTCATATCCAGATTAGGAAGCTGTACTGTAGTTGAACATTGTAATTATATCATACTGTTGACTAAGGTAAGAAAAAAAAAATTGGCAGGACTAAAGAAGTCATCAACTACAGAAAGTATATGGGATTTCCCCTAATCTCACATCATCTGTCTTCATTAATGTAAACAGAGTTCAAGGAGTTGACGTGAGGTCACTTTATGAAGTAATAATTTGTTGTGAATTTGTATCGGGAAGAATAAAGAACGTTCAAGGTGATACAGGAGATTCTGCAGTTTTTGGAAAGCAAGATGTTGACATTTGACTTTAATGTGTGAAGAGGTTAGAGTTAGTAATCTATATGGGTATTTTATCATGATGGTGGAAGTGACAAAGCAATACAGGAAGTATGTGTATAAACATGTTTTACTGCCTTACATTTACCTGCATAGCTGAGAAAGTGCCAGGGTTCTTGTTGTTATTTTTTAGTTGTTGTTTTTTATTTTTTTGTAGAGTAAGTACTCCCTAGTATCGTTTGGAATTGAAATTTTTGGCTTACAAAATACCGTTTGGGAAAGAAACTGTCCCCCAATTGGTATCATCATAGGGCCTAGAGCCCTCAAAGATAATGTGCTCAAAACTATGTAAGAAGGAAAGGGTCATGTTAAATCATTTCTTTGTATCTCTTGTTTACAGAACAGTGGCTGATCTATGGTAACAACTCAATACATATTTGTTAAATTAATGAATACTGTTATGTTACCCAGTTGTTCTCAAAGTGTGTTCTGGGGATTTCTGGGCATTCATGAAGTCAAAATCATGTATAGATAAGAGATTCATTCAAAGTACAAATAGACCAGTAGATTTTAACATAACAGCATGAAAAGTTCTTTGATATGGTTTCAGAGTCCACACTGCAGATCATCTTTAAGAAACACTTCTTAAGGTTTAGTGTAAGGTCAAAGAAGAATATTTGTAATTATCTGAAAAGGCTATTAAAACAACCCTCACCTTTCTAACTACATATCTATGTGAGGTGGGGTTTTTTTCATGTGGTGTAACTAAAATAATATATCACAGCAGATTGAATAAGAAAGCAGACTTAAGAATACCATTGTCTTTTCTTTTTTCTTTGGCCACACAGTGCAGCATGTGGGATCTTAGTTCCCCAATCAGGGATTGAACCCTTGCCCCCTGCATTGGAAGTGCGGAGTCTTAACTACTGGACCGCCAGGGAAGTCCTCACAATTGTGTTTTATTAAGCCAGACACGGAGAGTTGAAAAATATAAAACTATGCCTCTCTTCTCACTAAACAGTTTTTGGTATGTAGAATAGTTTTCTTCTTAAAATATGGTATTTTTCATAAGGAATGCTATTTATGCCAACATGCCATGGATTTATTATTTTTATTTTAAAAGAATTAATAAATACATATTTTAAATATGTTTCTGTTTTAATTTTAATATAATAAATATATATGTATTCCCTATAAACGAAAGCATTTTTAAAATTACTCAATTTTTAAAAGTAAAAAAGGGTCCTGAGACCAAAAATGTTGAGAACTGCTGATGTAAAGCCCACAAATTTTCACATACATTAACTGTTTACTCAGCCCCCAACCTGGGAGTTATCTCTGATTTTTCACTTCTTCTCATTCTCCACAAATAGTCAATCAGCAACATCTGTAGGCTCTATCTTACATTTGTTCTCCTCCATTTTAGCCCAAGTCAACAATATCTCTCTGTGGATGACTGTTATAGCCTCCTAATTTGTATACCTATCTCTATTCTTGACTCCAGTGAGTTTATTCTTTATACAGCAGCCAAAGTGGCATTTTTTAAAACATAAAGTAGATTGTTTTATTCTTCTGCGTTTAAGACATTCCAATGGCTTCCCATCATACATAGAATAACATTTAAGCTTTTCATTACCTAATTGGTTCTGCATTATCTGCTGGCTTCTGACCCCATACACTACCACTCTACTCTTTTTACACCATGCTCCAGCCACAATGGATGTTTGCTGTCCCTCAAACTGTCAACTTCTTCCCATGATTAAGATCTCTGCTCAAATGTCACCTCCTCAGAGAATTCCTTCTTGATCATGC
Organism: Balaenoptera acutorostrata; assembly: GCF_949987535.1. Taxonomy (NCBI): domain Eukaryota; kingdom Metazoa; phylum Chordata; class Mammalia; order Artiodactyla; family Balaenopteridae; genus Balaenoptera; species Balaenoptera acutorostrata. The sequence continues at coordinate 148,537,529 of NC_080064.1, forward strand.
TTACCCTCACGGTCTCCTATCCCCTGATTTATTTTTACTCTCTAGTCTCATAAACAGTCATATTCTCTTTATAGTATTGATCACTATCTTGAGTTTTATATTTATTTAATTTTATCACCGGAATCTCTGCACTAGACTGTAAACTCCATGAATTAAGGATTTTGTCTTGTTCACCACATTATTCCTAGTATTTAAACTAATATGTTCAAACTAATACTAAACTAATATACACATAGTAGATTCTCAATAAATATTTATTAAATAATGAATTTTAAAACAAGACACTCAAACAAAACCATAAATGTTGAGTGAACTGGGACAGAATCCAGTCAAAAGAAACCACAATGGTAATTTGAACAGAGAAAATTTGATATGAAAAATTGTTAACCAGTAAAAAGTGGTTAACTAGTAAAAGGGGGAAATAAAAGTCTAAGTACAGAAGTAGCAAATACAGAAAGAATTTACTATTCCTTGGGCTAAAGAATCTTGAAGAAGGAAGGAAGGAAGAATCTAGAAGAGCTCTCCTCCATTTGCCCAAGACAGATTCAGACCTCTGGAGAGGGTGTGGCTACCAAAGGAACATGCAGCCTGCTGGTGGCAAGAAACTTGCTGAGGGTGTAGCTACAGCTGGTCCACAGGACTGACCTGCAGAGTGGCAGAGAAACTTCTCAGAGTGTCTATGAGCAGAGCTGATAATGCAAGAACTACTAGGCCTCTCCCAGGCCCATCAACTGGCTGCCATGCCAAAAAATACCACTCTGGATGCAGGAAGGGAAGCCCCTCCTCCTGCTGGCCTTGTGGTGCCCCTCCAGCACCCTCTATTGACAAAGTCTAAAACTGAGCCAGGTGTCAAAGGAGAAATGTTTTAAAAAACAGCTCCAGAATCACAAAACAGGGCAAAGAAGGGTGGATTTGGAATTAAAAGGCAATAAATCAATAGCTGACACACTATACTATGGAAAGAATGTGCATGAATTAGAAAGAAAATGTTGTAGAATATATATAGCATGTTTCAATTTGGGGGGGCCAACTCACCAATATGCCCTTATTTTTGTAGGAGCAAATGAAAATAAGAATCATACCCAGTCCCCCAAACTGTGAACTGTATGTATACCAAGGGATAAACTCAGGGGACAAAAGGGGAGAATAGTAATTTTACTGTAGACACTGTTGATGTATTGAATTGCAAGAGTGAGCACATATTACTTTGGAAATGCCTGCAACATGTGGCAGACTTCATTTTTTGCCAACACTATAGCTCTATCCCCACCCTCCTCCATATAGGCAGGGTCCCAACAGTGTTAGAAAGCACATCCTCTTCCTTTGAAAAAGCCTTGCTTGATCTATGAGAATCAAAGTGATCTCACTCTGACCCCATTCTGACCAAAGATATATAGCAGTAATTGGCTGGGGACAGGGAAGATTTTGAGAAAACTCTTTGTTCTTAAAAAGAGAACCATGGAAAGAGGTATCCCTTTTTTCTGCCTTTAGGCCACTTGTATGTGAGGATGTACTGCTAGGAGCTTCAACAATCTCTTGTGACCACGAAGAGAATTAGCTTACCCTCTGAGCATGACAAAACTGAAAGATGTAAATAGTCTGGATTTTTGATTATTTCTTTTAGCCACAGATTTAACCATCTCTTTATAGCCATGTGGTTTCTAGACTCCTTGCTATGTGAGATAATAAATCTCTTAAGTTTAATTCACTTGTAGATGGCTCTTCTGTTACTTGAAGGTGAAACTATTTTCTCTTATGACAATCATGCATATGATGGGAATTCCATGGCGGTCCAGTGGTTAGGACTCTGAGCTTGCACTGCTGTGGGCCCAGATTCAATCCCTGGTCAGGGAACTAAGACTCTGCAAGCCACGAGGTGTGGCCAAAAAAGAAAAAAAAAAAAATCGTGCATATAAGCCTTTTCAGTACATTGACTGTACAAATAAAGCTTATTTCATACTACTTTCTTCACTCTGTATATGAAACCATACCAATAATGATAGCTAATATTTATTGCTTATTATATATCTGACTTTGTGATAAATGCTTTATTTTTATTGAGATATAATTGGCATACAACAGTATATATGATTCAGGTGTACAAAATAATGATTGGATATTTGTATATACTACAAAATGATCACCACGATGAGTCTGGTCAACATCTATTACCATATATAGTTACAATTTTTTTTCTTGTGATGAGGACTTTTAATATTTATTCTCTTAGCGGGACTTCCCTGGTGGTCCAGTGGTTAAGAATCTGCCTTCCAATTCAGGGGAGGCGCGTTTGATCCCTGGTTGGGGAACTAAGATCCCACATACCGCAGGGCAACTAAGCCCGCGAGCTAGATCTAGAGCCCTTGCGCCACAACTAGAGAGCCCGAGGCACTGCAACTACTGAGCCCATGTGCTCTGGAGCCCGTGTGCCACAACTAGAGAGAAGCCCAGGTGCTGCAACAAAGAGCCTGTGTGCTGCAATGAAGGATCCCGCATGATGCAACAAAGATCCCGAGTGCCACAGCTAAGACCCGATGCAGCCAAATAAATAAATTAATTAATTTAAAAAAAAGACACATGCACCCCTATGTTCATAGCAGCACTATTCACAATAGCCAAGACATGGAAGCAACCTAAATGCCCATTGGCAGATGAATGGATAAAAGAAGATGTGGTACATATATACAATGGAATACTACTCAGCCATAAAAAAACACAAAATAATGCCATTTGCAGCAGCATGGATGCAACTAGAGATTATCATACTAACTGAAATAAGTCAGAAAGAGAAAGACAAATACCATGATATCACTTATATGTGGAATCTAAAATAGGATACAAATGAACCTATCTATGAAACAGAAAGAGTCTCATGGAGAACAGGCTTGTGGTTGTCAAGGGGGAGGGCAGGTGGGGAAGGGAAGGGTTGGGAGTTGGGATTAGCAGATGCAAACTAGTATATATCTAGAATGGATAGACAACAAGGTCCTACACACAGGGAACTATATTCAATATCCTATGATAAACCAAAATGGAAAAGAATAAAAAAAAGTAAAAAATATTTATTCTCTTAGCAACTTTCAAGTATATAAAATACAATATTGTTAACTATAGTCACCATGCTGTACATTACATTCTGGTGTCTTATTTATTCTATAACTGGAAGTTTGTAGCTTTTGACCCCCTTCACCCATTTTGTCCACTCCCCCACCTCTGACATCTACCAGTTTGCTCTCTGTACATAGCTATGAGCTTGACTTTTATTTTGTTTTGTTTTGTTATTTGTGGTTGTTTATTTTGTTTTGTTTTATAGATTCTATGTATAAGTGAGATCTATGGTATTTATCCTTCTCTCTTACTTGTTTCACTTAGCATAATGCCCTAAACTTCCATCCATGTTGTCGCAAATGACAAGATTTCATTCTTTTTTATGGCTGAATACTTTAAAGGCTTTAAATACATTATTTCATGAAGTTCTCACAAGAACACTGATATGTGGTATACTTTGTGTTTGGATTACATATGTGAAAATATAATCTATACCTACCCTGAAAGGGCTCGCAGATCGGTGAGTAGGCAGACAAACACACTGTATTAATATAGTATGTGAAGGGTTGCAGTAGACATATGTACCCTTCTATGTCTAGTATCTATTTGGAGGAATCATTTCTCCCATTCACAGTTTATGACCCTACCCACTACCCCAGCACCTACGGTGGGCCTGTGGCCTAGGCCTGGCCGGTCAAGTTATCTCATTGTCGTAACCAAAGCAATTATTCAGTAAAACAGACACATGGCCACAGTTAGGTCAATGAGAAACCATCCTAGGATTTCTTTTTTTTTTTCTTTTTTTTTTTATTCATCCTAGGATTTTGGACGGAAATTTCAAGTAAGAAGCTGACAGCCTTCTTTGCCACCGTGTAGTGACAGCCTGTCTGAGAATAAGGCCAATATAGAGAAAAATAAAGAGAAAGATGGAGAAAAATACACAGACTCCTGAGGACATTGGTTAAGCCACTGTATTCAGCTATTCTTTAAAATTCACTTCGTGGGCTTTCCACTAGCTTTTACTTAATACATTCACTTTGGTAATCTCTTAGCTATTTTTAAATCTGATTTGGGTTTAGTTTCAGAACAGGTGAACAAGAGGCCTGGTATTATAAATGTAATAAGAGAGACAAAGATCTACGGATTCCCAAAGGAAGCTCACTTATTTCAATTCTAGGCAATTTCATTAAAAGTTCAGATAAGATAAATCTTTTTTTTTTTTTTTTGGCTGTGCCACATGGCATGCGGGATCTTAGTTCCCCACGAGGCATCCAACCTGCGCCCCCTGTACTGGAAGCACAGAGTCTTAACCACTGGACCGCCAGGGAAGCCCTGATAAATCTTGATAGAAGTGAAACTGAGATGTTTTCCAAGAAGAAGTAATAATTAGCAATGCTCAGAAGAAAAGAGGGAGAGGGAAAATAATGGGAAGGTGTGGGAAAAGAGCGTATGACATGTTTACAAAACTGCAGTTGTTGAGTGTGGCCAGATCTCAGGATGCCTGTGGAGTTCAGAGAAGATAAGACTGGGAAGGCAGGCAGGAGCCAGATTACCTAAAGCCTTAGGTTTGGGTTTTATCTGGAGTTACTGCTTTGTGTATTAGACCTTTATTGTGATGGCATTGGGGAGGTTGTACCGGAAGAGATGAAACTAAAGGGAGAAGTGCAGTGAGGCTATGATAGAAATCTACATAAGAAGTGGAAAAGCCCGAAATGAATACTTGAAGACGCATTTAATAAATAGAGTTGGCAGGGCTTGAAGATCAACGAATGTGGGAAATGAGGGAGAGAGAAAAATCCTAGGAGGACTCCATGTTTTTTATTTGTGCAAATGGGTGGTGTCATTTGCCAAAAAGGGAGCACAGAGGATGAGAGAGTTTGTGGAGCCCCATGATGAGTTCAGACTGACACTTGTGGACAAAGCTCAGTTTAGGCTCAAAGGTTAAGATGCCAGCAGGCAGAAGTACTATTTGAGGCCTTGAACAAAGAAGAGATGATAAGGGTAAGTGTACAGATGGAGAAGAGAGAGGGACCCATGATGGAATTCTGGGGAGCATCAAGTTTTAAATGAGTCTCCAAAATACCCAAAAAAAGGAACAGGAGGTAGAAAGAGAACAGGAAGAGTGTGATTTCACAGAAGACAAACTAAACGTTTCAAGGAAGAAGTGGTGAAGAGTGGCGAAATGTACAATGCCAAGGAATTCAAGTACGATGCCTGAAAATTATCCCTTGGGTTTGGACAATGGATGGTCATTAGTGACCATCACTAATACTTTCGTTGGAGTGATTGGGACAAAACCCTAACTGCTATGGCTTGAGAATAATGTGAGAGTGAATAATTTAAGAGAGTACTAAGGTTGGTTTAAAGAAGGAGTCCAATGATTGTTCAGAAACTAGAAGGAGACCTAGAGATCAGTGTTCTCTCTCTCTCTCCATGTTTGTCTCTTTGTCTCTCTTTCTGTCTCTTTATCTCTCTCAAGTCTCTGTGGGAGAGACTTGACTTGTTTAAATGCTGAGGGGCAAAATCTGGGTGAAAAGAGGGGCTGATGAGAAAGATGAATTAATGTAAATGGTGGAGCAAGTTTCTGAGAGTGGGCTGAGGGATTTATCTTGGACAGGAGAAGTTGCCCTCTTTTATTGAATAAAAGAGATGTAGACAAGCCACAGTGCAGAGCCAGTTACTTGTTGGAGGTGGAGCAGGAAGTTGTTGCATTGGATTGCAGCTTGAAGGAACAGCATTTTTAAGATCTGCTACTCATTGTGATGGTAGTAATGACAGGCAAAACTAAAAGAGATTTTTTTTCATTTCAAATCAAGAATAAGTTGTAAAGTATGTAAGTGAGATATTTTACATTCAAAAGTTACCTATAGGTCGGGGAGATCAGCTCGGTGCTTTGTGACCACCTAGAGGGGTGAGATAGGGAGGCTGGGAAGGAGGGAGATGCAAGAGGGAAGAGATATGGGGATATATGTATATGTATAGCTGATTCACTTTGTTATAAAGCAGAAACTAACACACCACTGTAAAGCAATTATACTTCAATAAAGATGTTAAAAAAAAAGTTACCTATAGGGACTACCCTGGTGGCACAGTGGTTAAGAATCTGCCTGCCAATGCAGGGGACACGGGTTCAAGCCCTGGTCCGGGAAGATCCCACATGCCACGGAGCAACTAAGCCTGTGAGCCACAACTACTGAGCCCACGTGCCACAACTACTGAAGCCTGTGCGCCTAGAGCCTGTGCTCTGCAACAAGAGAAGCCACTGCAGTGAGAAGCCCCTGCGCAGCAACAAAGGCCCAACACAGCCAAAAATAATAGAATAAATAAACAAATAAATTTATTTAAAAAAATTACTTATAGAGATGAAGTAATGACAGAAGTGTATTATAAAAAGAAGATTAAAAAAATTCTAACATGATAAATAAGGCATTTATCTAGTAACTTCTAGGACTGATGAAATTATTGAAAAGTTTTAGAGATTGGTTCCAATTGGCAGCTAACTGAAAGAATGGAACCTGAGCAGCATAATTTTGATGTGTGCAGATTTCTTCCTACAAAACATAATTAAGCTTATTATTTTGAAATAGACTCTGGAAACATTTTGGGGGCTCCATATCCTGTGAAAGGAGTGAACTGTTGCCCCTACGACATCTTTTAAAAATTACAGGGCTTTGAATGAGAGAAGTCTGTGATAGTTTTGACTAAAATCAGCATTACCCACCCTGATTAGCAAATTTATTCATCAGGCATGATGACAAATAATCATTTTCTGTTAAAAAATATCAAACGTCCGGTCTTCCCTGGTGGCGCAGTGGTTGAGAATCTGCCTCCTAATGCAGGGGACACGGGTTCGAGCCCTGGTCTGGGAAGATCCCACATGCCACGGAGCAGCTGGGCCCGTGAGCCACAATTGCTGAGCCTGCGCGTCTGGAGCCTGTGCCCCGCGACGGGAGGGGCCGCGATAGAGAGAGGCCCGCGCACCGCGATGAAGGGCGGTCCCCGCACCGCGATGAAGAGTGGCCCCCGCTTGCCGCAACTGGAGAAAGCCCTCGCACGAACCGAAGACCCAACACAGCCAAAAATAAATAAATAAATAAATAAGAAAATCCTTTATTAAAAAAAAAAAAAATATATATATATATATATATATCAAACGTCCCCAAATTAGAAATCTATACTCTCACTGGGGATATTCAGAAAACTGCAATCCTGTTTAGTTGGCAGTTCTTAAAGGTATATATCAAAATATTTTAAAAATTGTGATTGGGATAGGAATAATACATAGCAGTTTCTACTTTCATGAGTGGTAACATTAATTTACTTAAATTGCCAGTTCCAGTATATTTGTTAAAATCATAATTTATTTTCAGTCAAGTTTTTCTATTTCTTTTGTTTTTAAAATGTTCATTGAAAAATTTTAACTATACAGATGTATAAACACGTTTTTAAAAATTCAAACCATATATGCGTGTCTGTTTGTGAATATATTTTTAAAGAGTGAGAGACAAATATTTTCCACTTAATATTATATCATCGACATAGTTTAATGTTATTATACCTCATTATTTTTAATGGCTACATAATACTCTATGGTATGGATTTGCTAAAAATGATTTAATCAAGCTTCTGCATTATTAAAAAATTAATGTATGTTCACTCTTAAAAGAGTTCCTGGCACATAGGAAGCACTGTATATGCTAGATCTTATTAAAACTATTGTTATATTTTATCATGATTATTATTAACCCATTGCAGATGAGAAAACTGAGTACCAGAAAGATCAGGTGACTTGAACAATGTCACATGGTTAGCGGAGGAGGCAGAACTGGAATCCACGGCTTTGATCTTTTACAAGAGGCCATAGGGCTTCCCTGGTGGTGCAGTGGTTAAGAATCCGCCTGCCAATGCAGGGGACATAGGTTCGAGCCCTGGTCTGGGAAGATCCCACATGCCGCAGAGCAACTAATCCTGTGAGCCACGTCTACTGAAGCCTGCGCGCCTAGAACCCGTGCTCCACAACAAGAGAAGCCACCACAATGAGAGGCCACACACCACAACGAAGAGTAGCCCCAGCTCGCCACAACTAGAGAAAGCGCGTGCACAGCAACAAAGACCCAACATAGCCAAAAATAAATGAAAAAACAAAAAAACAAAAAACAAACCCAAGAGACCATAGAAGTACCTAGTGTCAATTAAAAAATAAGAAATAAAAGAACATGAAAGAAAAAGAAGTCTAGGGGATTCCCCTGGTGGTCCAGTGGTTAAGACTCCATGCCCCTAATGCAGGGGGCCTGGGTTGGATCCCTAGTTAGGGAACTAGATCCTGCATGAGCAACTGAAGAGCCCGTGTGCTGCAACTAAGACCCCGTGCAGCCAAATAAATAAATAAGTAAATAAATAAATGAATATTAAACAAACAAAAAAGAAGTCTAAACCATATTGTGGAAGCATTGAGGGAAAAATAATTAACTCCCTGGTGGAGTCAGGAAAGGATTTCATTTGAGCTGCTCACTAGTTCCTTGAGACTAAAATAAAGGCTGAAAAAGTACGGGTACATCCAAAGTGTTTGAAATAAGATAGAGGACAGTGGATGGGACTTGTCAGGGTTTGGTGAGAAGGAGAGAAAGCTGATTTAATTTAGTGGAATTTAAAAAGTTTGGGAGAGTTTTGTGGGGAATCGATAGGGACTCAGAGGACTTAGTAGAGGTTGAGAGAAGATTCCTAGACTTGGTGGCACCCGTGGTTGTGTGGCCATCAGAGTCCAGCGCAGACCAGGAGATGCTCTGGGGCTGGGGCCGGCAGGCGATCTGCAGACAAGGCTTTTCATGAACCATTTTTGGGAAAATACACTTTATGTGAAGTAGAGAGTTGTAGTTTCAGGATTTCACACAAATTAGCTTTTCGGGAGAGAGCCGCTGAACATCTGTGAGGAGTGGTCTTGGTGCCAAGTGTGGTTCTGCTGTGTTTGGCAGGTGAGACACGTGTTATAGACGAGATGCCTTTCCCAGAGCATAGCATGCCCTAAAGGAAATGCCTGCTGTCCATGCAAGGGGGAAGTGGTTAAGTGATTGAAAGCAGTTCGGGACTTGTGCAATACAAAGCCATTGTCACAGAAAACTCCAAATGCGTTTCAATTTTTACATGCTGAATTACACACAGAATTGCGCAAGGGCAGTCTCAGAAGGTTTCCAGCCAGACAGCCGTAATCATCCTGACGTACCTTGATTCCCACTGCCTTTCCCTCCAAGAACATATGTGGGACATTTAAAAAAATCTTCCTCCAGGGACAAAGAGGAAGCATTTTGCTGTGAAAAATCTGCCATTTTGCGAATGGATGAGGAAAACTGCATGCACATTTAATTCGAGAACTTAATACATCTGGCAAAAGCATCTCTCATTTAGTAGGGATTGAGGGGTTTTAGAAAACATTTCTCTATGGCCTTAACTAATGCTTCATTCATTTATAGCTAATGGACTTGTTTATTCTTTAATTTATTAATGATGGTCTCAGAGGTGTTGGCTCCTCATACATCCCCTTTCCCTATCACAGCTCAGCTGGTCCCCATATGAGTTAAGCTGTTCACTATTTAAGAGCTGTATTGCTATTAATTACTTTCAGCAAAAAAAACAAAACAAAACAAAACAAAAATTATACATGCAGATAGAAATCTGTAAAAAGCAAATTCAAGCAAAATTTAAACCATCGATTTAATCAGGCGAACAATGTTGTGCTGCTCACAACAGGAAATCCCTGCTGACTGCTATGGCCCAAGTCTTTTTGCACTTATCAGGCTTAGACTACATTGTGTCCTCTTTTGACTCAATTCCGCCAGAGCTTTCCTACATTGTCTCTTGGAAGGTGGCAGAGAGGTAGCAGGTAAGGGCAAAGGCTATACAGCTAGACTGGGTGGTTTAAATCCTGCTTCTGCTACTATTTATTGGCTCTATGGCCTTACATGAGTTACTTAACTATTTTTGATTCAGTTTCCACATCTGGAAAATGGGGAAAAAAATAGTCCCTACAGCACTGAGTTGTGATAATTCAATGACTTAATGCCCAAAGAATAGAACACAGAAAATATTCAATAAGTTGTGTTTCTATTTATAAACCAGGCTGTGATGTCATTTGGCATACACACATCATTTATAATTTAATTTGCGTAGGCTTGTGTGTGACTTTGCAATGTGTCAAGTTGGCTAGCCTGAAATCTGTTTCTCAGAATGACCTTTCTTGTATGTTTCTGGTTAGGGTAAGCCACAAGAGATATTCTTGTGCAAGATTTGGAGTGCAGAATTTGAAGAAGCAACAGGAACTTCCCTGGTGGCACAGTGGTAAGAATCAGCCTGCCAATGCAGGGGACACGGGTTCGAGCCCTGGTCCGGGAGGATCCCACATGCCGCAGAGCATCTAAATCCATGCACCGCAATGTAGCCAAAAATTAATTAATTAATTAATTAATTTCAAGAAGAAAGAAGTGAAGCAGCAATTATTTTGTAGCTCCCACGCATTATCATTTATAAGCTGGCTCACCCAATTTGTGTAAACCAGTGGCTGAGCCTGCAACTCCTCCACCTTCCCCTGGATCCTCCAACAGCTTCTCTGACTCTTGGGAGAGGTGTGTTTGTTTAGCTCCATGGAGAAGCCCCGACTACTCCAGGACACCCACACCTCCAAGGACAGAGGCAACAAGAACTGACACAAGTTTCAGTGCATCCTTGCAGGTTACAGCTTGTGTGTATGGGTTCTAGCTTATTCTTGGTCTCCCTGACTTTACGTCCATTTTCTCCTCCTGCCTGCCTGTCTCATGGATTTTAAGCTCCAGCATCACACAGAAAGATAACAGATTTAATTGAGACTGCTTCTTTACCAGCTTCCACAGTTATGTAAGTTCAAATCACTGTAGAAAATCCCGTAGGTAGGTAGATAGATAGATAGATAGATACCCAGACAGACAAATGGATAGATCCCTGACAGTCCTGACTCTCTGAACCTTCTGTCTGATAAAGCCAGTGATAACTAAAATAGTTCCACATTGTAACAACATGATCATAAGCACAAAAGAAAACATTGACAATAAAATCATGTGGGATATTTGGTTTTAAAGAGGTAATTTATAGTACTCAGAATAATTCATAACTGGGTTTTTAGTCAAAGTGTTACCCAAAAACTGGGTTTTCCTCTTGGCAGGTATTGAGCCAGAAGACACAACCTACTCAAAGAGTTGGAGAAGGAAGGTTTTATTACTTGCAGCAAGTAAGGAGAACACTGGGGGTCTTTCCCAAAGCAGTGTCTCCCCAAACAGCAAAATCGGGGACGTTTTAAGCTAAGGGTACATTCATCTTCATGAAGGGGTTTGAGCAAAGGAGAATTCAGCATAGAATTGCGGCAGGTCTAGCAGAGGGCTGGCATACATATTAAGAATTTAACACTGGGGACTTCCCTGGTGGCGCAGTGGTTAAGAATCCACCTGCCAATGCAGGGGACACGGGTTTGAGCCCTGGGCTGGGAAGATCCCACATGCCGTGGAACAACTAAGCCCATGCGCCACAACTGTGGAGCCTGCGCTCTGGAGGCCACGAGCCACAACTATTGAGCCCGTGTGCCACAACTACTGAAGGCCGCGTGCCTAGAGCCTGTGCTCCACAACAAGAGAAGTCACCGCAATGAGAAGCCCGCGTACCGCAACGAAGAGTAGCCCTCACTCACCACAACTAGAGAAAGCCCGCACGCAGCAACGAAGACCCAACGCAGCCAAAATAAATAAATAAATGTATTTTTTTAAAAAACAGTGCTTCAGGCTAATTTTTGCCATTGAGACAGAACTGGGAGTCTTTACAAGTGGTTTATTATCTTTGCTATTGTTACTCTTCTTGCCCATAACAGTCCTTTGTTCCTGAATTCTTTTGTTCCCTTAAGATCATTAATTACTGAGACCTGTTCAAGGGCAAGCATTGTGGTCAGGCTTAGATCACAAAATGGCTTAGGCCAAAAATGGCTTCTCTTATGTCAAGATAGCCATCCCTTGTTCTCTTTCTCTGGAGCTCCCCCTACCCTATCAGCTTACAAAATTTTAAGCAACAAGTTCAAGGAATAGTCCAAGCAAATTATATTAGATTTTTTTTTTTTAGTATCATACCATTTAAGAGTCACAGATTTAGAAAGGTCTTAATTACCACTCTTCCCTGGAACAGACTGAAGCCCCAATCTCTCGAAGCCTGCACCATCAAACCCTTCACCCTTCTTTCCTTCCTTTCCTCTGTAGCCATTCCAAGGATAAAACTCTAAGCAAGCTTCTTTTAAGTCGATGTCTTTTTTTTCAACCGAGCTTCTACAATTCTCTTATCCACTTGCCCAGTTTGGTTTTATGGTTCAGCAAAACTTTCTTCCATACTTTCTCTATTTCTTAGCAACATAGAGGTATTAAAATCGAAGCACAAATTCTAAATATAGTCTAGGCCAATGAACAATAGTCATACCTACTACTTCCCAGAGCTGTGATTCCAGGTCTCTGAACTTGGCTGCAGTTATTTTCAATAATTTTTCTGATTGTGAACTCATATTGAAACAGGAGGGAAGGGGGCAGGGCACAACCTTTAAAAGAATGACATAGCCGTTGAGGACACAGCAAAAACTAGTTAGAACCAACTAGATCCAAGACAGCAGAAGATTTGACTTCCAGTAGACCTTGAGCCTCATTATACGCTCATTGTAATGCATTAGCATGCTAAATGACACACCCACCAGCACCATCACAGTTCCAAGGCCAACCATAAAAGGCCAAAAAGTGATCAGTGGCCCAATTCCTGGAAATCTCTGTCCCCTCTCCAAAATAGTTGGAATAATCCTCCCACTCATTAGCCTATGAAATTGTCCAGCCCGTAAAAACTAACCACCCCATTTTTCAGGGCCTCTTGCCCTCTGAGATGACCCACACTCTGTGGGTGTGTTTCTCCTAAAGCCATTCTTGCCTTTTGAGATGGACCACATTCTGTCTCTGGAATGTGTCTCTCTCTAAATAAATCCACTTCTTACCTATCACTTTGTTTCTCACTGATTCTTTCTGCGATGAGACATAAAGAACCTGAACTTCATTAAGTCCTGAGACCAGGTGTGTGATCTCAATTAAAAGACTGTGGGTTCAAGTCCCAATCTGGGTTTTGGCTGGGTTTAAGTCCTGGCCTGTGGGCTCAACTCCCAATCTGAGCTGTGCGTTTTCAATATACCCTTCTGCCACTGCTTATAAAATCATTTTGGAATCACTTTATAGATACCTTGTTTGAGTGGTACCTCTCAGACTAAAATAACTTTTTTCTAATTGTAATATTAACCCTCGCTAATTAGGGGCATTTAATGTTGTCTGTCCTTTTTGGGATAGTCAGTAAAACTGGTATGCTATTTCTATTTTAGGGCAACCCCACTTTCAGTTGCTCAGCATGTTTATACAACCCACTTTATTTGTGCTTTCATTAACAGAAGCCAGAACTGTTCATATGTTCCCACAGGAGATGCCAGGGCCCTTCTAGCTCTGGTCCTAAATTTATACTCAAACAAGCCTGGAATTTTTCTGAGTAGACCATAATGACTCTTTCAGATTTTAAATCCTTTCCTGAAATTCCTTATCTACATGATACCAAAACGAACACTGATACAGTGAATCAGGTAACTGGTTTAATCAGGAAAATCCATTTGATGGCAATTTTTACTTTCAAAATAATGAACAAATTTCAACAAATTAAGACTCATCTTGTGTATTTTGCACAGTTTTGGATCAAAATTAATGAAAAACTTCTGCCTAATTTGCATTTTATATATATTCACTATAGTTGTTTGCGGAAACAGGAATTTTTCACTTTGATGCAATGTGACTCTTAACAAACATATTAGCTTTCCTTTCAAACCATTTATTTAATTTTTTCTCCTAGAAAGACTTGGGGTTTTTTCTTCATTATGATTTTACTAGCCAAACAAACTTTTTTTTCTAATACAAAACAGCTTATTTGTTTAAACAACATTTTTATAGAAGCCAGTAAGAAAATATATAGACCTCGAAGTACTTTCTATTAGTTTTAATATAGTGATTGAAGAGCCTAAATTCAGTGTAAAATATAACTGAGAATAAAGCTGAGAGTGGAAACAGGTTTTTTCCCCCATCAATCTAAGGGGAATAAATGAATGTGTTCATAATGCAATTTAATAATTTAGTAGTCCGTTTTTCCCTTCAGATTTTTTATCATTATATTATTTCTAAAGCAAATATGTTTGAAAAATAAACAAAGAGAGTATGAAACAAAAACAAAGTGCTAAACAGTTTTCCTAAATTTCTCCCAATTTTTAAAAACTTCCTAAAAGTGTGACATTTCTCACATCTACTCTTCATCTTGCTGGCCTCAGAGAGAAACTCTGTGACCTGTGTAAGAGAGAACATTGGTTTCCATTGGGTAGTGATGTTACTATAATCATCGATGATTTACCCAAGACTAGTAGGTGATAGCACAGATATGCACCCCCAGGTCTTCTGAAGGTCCTCAGGCTTTTTCCTAAACACCATGTTCTTATCTTTGCATTCATTGAGTTGTTTCTTTTTTGAAAAATAAGTGATTATCATGGCCTGCATACAAAACTAAGGTTCAGCTATAGACTTACCTAATACACCCTATATACCTTCTAATCCTGTTATACTGCAATGCTTCAGGTCAATGCAGTAGAAACATGTTACGAGTGAAGCAGTGTCTAAGGAAAGATATCTGAGAAATGTAGATTAGGTCCAAAAATGGGCTTTTTCTTCCTTTTAACATCTATGTATTCAGTGCTTATTACATCCCTGGCAGTAATTACTAGTAACCCATGATAAACAAGAGATAGTCCCTACTGCCTCAAGGAGTTATACTGTAGTGAGGAAGATAGCTAAGAAAGCAAAAAAAAAAAAAAAAAAAAAAATTGATACAGTGAATTGAATATTATTATATGGAATTACACAAGAGGAGTAACAGAATAAAACCTTAGGTGGTGGTGGGCATTGGTGGAAGGGAGTCACATCTAAACCAGTATGAAAGGAAGGGAAATTTTAAAAATGTTAGCAGGATCTGTGAGTAGAATGGAACAGAGTGGTGGGAAGAGGAATTACTAGGAGAAGGCACTGGGTGATAAAAGATTGCTTCTAATGCTGTAACAAAGGCTAAGGTAACAGTGACTTAATCAGGTTCAATTCATTTTGTAAGCAGATAGGGTACCCCCACCCCTGGGCCTGCCCTTGAGGAAGAGAAACAGGCATGGTTTTCTTGACATAAGAGAAGCCATTTTCAGCTTAAGCCATTTTGTGATCGAAGCCTGACCATAATGCTTGCCCTTGAACAGGTCTCGATAATTAATAATCTTAAGGGAACAAAAGAATGCAGGAACAAAGGACTGTTATTAGGCAAGAGAAGTAACAATAGCAAAGATAAAAACCACTTGTAAAGACTCCCAGTTCTGTCTCAATGACAAAGATTAACCTGAAGCACTTTCTTGAGCTGTTTTGCAGAATTTAAGCCCCCTTGAGTGCTCAACCACCAGATCAAGCTGAACCTAAGGGCCGACGATGTTGACCTTTTCTGACCCTCGTGACTTCAGTCAACTAAAACATGGACTCTGTTGACCTTTGTCTCAATTCTAGGCTGAATTTTCCTCTGCTCAAGACCCTTCATGAAGATGCATGTACCCTTAGCTTAAAACGTCCCTGATTTTGCTGTGTGGGGAGATAGATACTTCTTTGGGAAAGATCCCTGGTGTTCTCCTTACTTGCTGCAAGTAATAAATCCTCCTTTCTCCAGCTCTTTGAGTAGGTTGTGTCTTTTGGCTCAACAACAACCAAGAGGGGAATCCAGTTTTCAGGTAACAATTTCTCTCTCATCTAAAGTTCTTTAATAGGTGGTTCCTGGCAAAGAGTGCAGCTTGCACATGAAGTTCACCCAAGGACCCAGGTTCCTCAGGTGTGGCTGCAGTTCCAAGGTGACTGTTTCACATTTGACCAGCAGGAAATGGAGGAGAAGGGTGGGTATACTCTGTTTCTAAACCCATGAATAACAGTGACGTGCATTAATTCTGCTCACATCCCTTAGCCAGAACCTAGTGACGTGGCCACGCCTAGCTACAAAGGAAGCTAAAAAAGAGAATCTTAAGCTCAGCAGCCTAATAGAAGTTTCCTACCTGAAACTTTCATTACTCCAGATAAAGTGGAAAACAGATATCGAGGGCACAACTAACAGCCTCTGCCAAAACCACTTTGGTGACCCAAAAATCTGAGCGTACTACTTTTTCACACATAGAACACATTCAGCCCTATGACAGGGAGACAGTCCCTGAGTATTATCTGTTTTGCCACATTCGCTTCAAGTCCAAGGTTGCTGGGTGATGTCCAATATCTCTGCGTGATGTATGTCCTTTAATTAGGATGGGATGTGTGTCTTATGATCTAGTGACCTGTAAACTAAAAGAAACGCTTTCTCCACGAACCTCTGCCCCAACCAGTATACAAAGAAAGGATGGGAACCAAATAAGCTCAGTACAAACTGAAACATTTTGAAAGTGAAAGAATTGGAAATGCATACAAATCACTGATCTCTAGCAATTTTTAAATCCCACTTACAGAAATTATAAAAACTCCCTACCCTGAGTAATATTCCTTTGTATATGTATACCAAATCTTTATCCATTCATCTGTTGATGGGTATTTAGGGTGTTTCCATATCTTGGCTGTTGAAAATAATGCTTCTATGAACATTGGGTGCATATATATATTTGAATTAGTGTTCTTTGGATAAATACCCCAGAAGTGGAATTGCTGGATCATATGGTAGCTCTATTTTTAATTTTTTAAGAAACCCCCACACAGTTTGCCATACTGGCTTCACCAATTTACATTTCCACTAACAGTACACAGTGTTCCCTTTTCTCCACATCCTCACCAGCACTTATTATTTCTTGTCTTTTTGACGATATTTCTTGTCTTTTTGACAACAGCCATTCTGACTGCTGTGAGGTGATGACTCATTGTGTGGTTCTGATTTGAATTTCCTTGATGATTATTGATGCTGACCATCTTTTCATATGCCTGTTGGCCATCTGTATGTTTTCTCAGAAAAATATCTCTCCAGGTCTTCTGCCTATTTTTTAAATGGGTATTTGGGTTTTGTTTTTGGTTTTTTTTTTTTTTTTGATATAGCATTGTATGAGTTATTTATATACTTTGGATATTAACCCCTTATCAGACATATCAGTTGCAAATGTCTTCTCTTATTCAGTAGGTTGCCTTTTCATTTTGTTGATGGTTTCCTTTGATATACAAAAGATTTTAAGTTTGGTTAGGCTCCATTTGTTAGTTTTTGCTTTTGTTTACCTTGCTGAGGAGATAGATCCAAAAAAATATTGCTAAGAGTATTGCCTACATTTTCTTCTTGGAGTTTTATGGTTTCAGGTCTTATGTGTCTTTAATCCATTTTGAGTTTATAAAGTAGTTTTGGTTACTCTATCTTCCAACCTCTGATTCTGCTCTCTGGGAGGGATTTTTGTTTTCTGTGATTGTATTTAAAGTGGGTAGTGGGATTATGCCCTCCTTAGGAGGCTAAACATCTTTCACCCTGCTTCTTGTTGGTGCAGATTTGGGAACCGGAGGTTGCTTTAGAGATCAAAAAATCACAGGTTTTTGTGAGCCAGCCTGTAAGTTCTTTTTAGCAGTAAATTTCCCTTAGTAGGTTTCTTGTGTTTCCACGTAACCACAGCAAAGCCTTTCATCTAGGCATAGGGTGATTGAAACCTCTGGTCTTTAATTTCCTGCCCTTGGTGCTCTATCCACACCTGTCACTCACCCCTAAATTGAAGCTGTCTGGAAGAAAAGCCTTGAGTAGGAAGGTAGCATCCTGAATCTTCTTTCCAGTGATAAATTTCACCATGAGCAAGTTCCAATTATCTGTCTGGGAAGTCTTTTTTTAAAAAAAATATTTTATTTATTTATTTATTTTTGGCTGGGTTGGGTCTTTGTTGCTGTGCACAGGCTTTCTCTAGTTGCGGTGAGTGAGGGCTACTCTTCGTTGAAGAGGTGCGCGGGCTTCTCATTGCGGTGGCTTCTCTTGCTGCGGAGCACTGGCTCTAGGCGCACAGGCTTCAGTAGTTGTGGCACGTGGGCTGAGTTGCTCTGCAGCATGTGGGATATTCCCGGACCGGGGCTTGAACCCATGTCCCCTGCATTGGCAGGCAGATTCTTAACTACTGTGCCACCAGGGAAGTCCTGTCTGGGAAGTCTTAATGGGGATCCTTGAGAAAGGTTGGGCTACAGCTTTTTTTTTTTTTCTCTTTTTTTTTTTTTTTTTCCTGTGCCACCTCTCTAGAACCAGAACCACCTCTTAGAGCTAGCATGAATTCATGACTCTCTTACAACTTTGGTAAGAGGCAAGAAGCAGCTGACTCACACCGATATTATGAGTTTTTCCAATTATTTCCACTTGGATTGTAGGCTCTGTTAGCATATAGTTTGTGTGCAAGCTGTTACAAGTTACAGTTCTACCAAAACTTTTTTCAGTATAAAACAAGTATCCCTAGGGCATTCCCTGGCCCGGGTTCAGTCCCTGAAAGATCCTGCAAGCTGCGTGACATTGCCAAAAACAAAAGCAAAGCCACAAGTATCTCTAAATTTTCACTCTGCAATATCTGTCCCTTTGTCACCAATTCCCCAGTCTTCACACGGCATTCACCCTGTT
The DNA here is from genome assembly GCF_949987535.1 of Balaenoptera acutorostrata. NCBI lineage: Eukaryota > Metazoa > Chordata > Mammalia > Artiodactyla > Balaenopteridae > Balaenoptera > Balaenoptera acutorostrata. The sequence continues at coordinate 148,556,309 of NC_080064.1, forward strand.
TGTGTGTCTGTGTCCAAATTTCCTGCTTTTAGAAGGGCACCTGTCAGATTAGGGGTCTACATACACTATTGTAACTTTATCTGGTTTAACTAATTACATCTGCAATGACCTTATTTCCAAGTAAGGTCACATTCTGAGGTTCTCAGGAGTTAGAATTTCAACCTATGAGTTTAGGAGGGGGCACAATTCAACTCATTATAGAGTGACATTCCTAGACGTAAGGGATGGAAAGTTGCTAATAGCAAACTCCCAAACTCAGGAAGGAAGTGAAAACCAGTTAGATGCAGTTGAAAATAGAGTGGCTGAGATGGAGAATGGAGGCATCTGATAAGGATAATAATGTCTATCACCTTATTATAAGGATTAAAGAAGATAATACAAGTAAAACATTTAATACAAAACCCAGAATGTATAAAAAGTACATATTTTCCTTTCAATAAACAGTAGTTGCCACTATAAAACAACACTATCTCTAATAATAATATTCTTACATTTATTCATTAATTCAGTTATAATTTATGAACTCTCATCTGTACTAGCCCCTGTGTTAAGAGCAGAAATGTAAAGTAGATTCAAATTAAATATTTGTTTAATGAATGAATGAGTGAGATTACAGTCAATGGAACAGAAAAGCATGTAGACAATTATGGGCCAGTGAATCAAGTGCAAAAAGACATACAGAGTCCTATGAGGAGAATTGGAGGGCCAGGGATGGCTTCAGCAAGAGATGATAGTTGAATATTTACCTGTGCCTGCACACCATCGGAGTGGTAAAAAGTAGGCACCACAACACTGATAATTTTTACATCATTGACTCAATTACTTGATAGAAATTGACAGTGAGTGTGCATCTCTCCCCAAACTATGGTAGCATGTTTTTATATTGGGAGTTCCATAATGCTGAGGGACTAAGTTTCCAATTGTGGAAGGTTTGAGTCTGAATATAGCTCAAAAGAAGAATTTAAAGAATTCTTTGATAGAACCCATGCATAATTATAAACAATATCTGATGAGAATCCTTATGAAGAGTATCAATTTTAAAAGCTTAACATCTTTGATTACAAAGAAATAAGACAGATCATGTTCATAGAATTTCAGAAATAGGGCTTCCCTGGTGGCACAGTGGTTAAGAATCCGCCTACCAATGCAGGGGACATGGGTTCGAGCCCTGGTCGGGGAAATCCCACATGTCGCAGAGCAACTAATCCTGTGTGCCACAACTACTGAGCCTGCACTCTAGAGCCTGTAAGTCACAACTACTGAAGCCCGAGTGCCACAACTACTGAAGCCCGCATGCCTAGAGCCCGTGCTCCACAACAAGAGAAGCCACCGCAATGAGAAGCCCGCGCACTGCAATGAAGAGTAGCCCCCGCTCGCCACAACTAGAGAAAGGCCGCGCGTGGCAACGAAGACCCAGTGCAGCCAAAAATTTTTTTAAAAAAAATTAAGTAAATAAAATAAATTAATTAAAAAAAAAGAAGTTCAGAAAAAGTGAATAACACATAAAACCAACTCTTGAAACAAAGACAATACTTTACTTCTCACTCTCCTTTTCTTTACCTCTTAAAGTTACATTGTATGTTTTGTATCTCTTACTTTGGCTGATGAAATTTGAGTAGATATATTACATGTCATTTCCACACAGAAATTCTGAAAGTCAGAGTGTGATAAACCACACTGGCTTTTCCTATCTCAGTGATCAGAAAATATTGCCTAGACAGTGGTGCCCCATCAGCCTGTATCTGAGTGCCAGTGATTACCAAAGACATGTACCAACTTACATTGCACAGGTGAGTGAGAAATATACCTTGTTTTGTACTAAACCACTGAGACTGAGGGTTGTTTGTTAATGCAGCATAACCTAGTACATTCTGCTGATATCATAATTGAACTTTAAACCAGCATTTAATGCATCAGTATCTTTGAGGGCACAATTAGAAGCTGTTTTCTTTCCCTCTTACCACGAAATCTTGTTCAGTTCATAGATGGACTTTCCTCACTATAGAAAGGACATCTTAATACCTTATAAAGGATTTCAGAGGGTTTGTCATCTCCTTAAACTATAAAAAATATTTTGAGTTTTTTTGGCCATGCAAGTTTCTTTCTTTTTTGTTTTTTTTTTTTGTAGAGAACTGTTCATAGTTTTTATCTAGTTCCCCAAGAAGCCCATAACCCATATAAGATTAAGAACAACCACTATAGGGCTTCCCTGGTGGCACAGTGGTTAAGAATCCGCCCGCCAATGCAGGGGACACAGGTTCGAGCCCTGGTCCCGGAAGATCCCACATGCTGCGGAGCAACTAAGCCCGTGCGCCACAACTACTGAAGCCCGCACTCCTAGAGCCTGTGCTCTGCAACAAGAGAAGCCACCGCAATGAGAAACCCATGCACTGCAACAAAGAGTAGCCCCCGCTAGCCACAACTAGAGAAAGCTTGCGTGCAGCAGCGAAGACCCAACACAGCCAAAAATAATA